>NC_051848.1:58717657-58793909 GCF_002237135.1 Teleopsis dalmanni | reverse complement strand
TTTGAGACATTATTTTTTTATTCGTTGTTAAACACAAAAATATTGTTTTTCTTTAAACTCAACATCCGGAATACAATCTAGCAAAGGATGCTGCGCTGATAAATCATTGTCCAAGTTCTTGGTTCATAAATATATACTATTTTGTTTCAAGTAAGAAATCTGTTCGCTATGGCGCATGTGTCCAATATTACAGCTTTTTGAATTAACTCAAATTATTGTTTTATATTATTAACTTTATCACAACTAACTCATTTGATAATACACTAGTCCTAGCACTGGTGTGATAAAAGCTCTGCTTACTCGGTACAATCGTTTTATCATTAAATATCCGCACCTTGATAGGTTAAGGGTTTTCTTAACCTTGAGTTAAATTTAAAAAGTGCGTGATTTTGATTGGAACATCAGCACCTACACTCAGAGACAATTATCGTTCACTGTGATGCCCATAAAGTTGTAGGGAAGCCACGCTAACTATTGCTTAAAATTAAACTAACCATTGTGTAGCTTAGTAACTGTGACTAAGTATATTATACGGATCTTTCTATTGAGTTGTATTGTAATCACAAAAATCTCCACTATATAATCACTTCAGTAAATCTATATCTCTGTCCCAGAGTACTTAAACTTTTGCGTTTTTAAGGACGGAAATCAGATTGTTAAAGTAAATTTAAAATCTGATGTTACTTCTAAGTCAAATGCTTTCGCCAGTCCTATACAGTAATATATTGAAGACATTGTTATGTAGCGTAGAAAAATTTTTTACAGCTAAGGATTTGCATTATGTTATTAAATAGTATATTATATATAGATCATTCATATCTCCCACATTTTTTTATAAAGAGTTCTGAGAAAGTTTCGTGTTGGCATCAAACTATATTATATTGCTTTTATGATTCATTCAGTTTCTGATTCTCATATATATATATATTCATACTTTCTCCTTTGTTGGGGTACACAGTTAAGTTAATTAAGTTAATTAATTAAGTTAATTATTCATTTTTGACATATACCTTAGTCTTTGCACTGCTTCTGGTCTTTCAAAGTTATCTGTGTAGGCGTTATAGTCCAGTGTAATTTTTACCAATCTTAATTCTTTGCCAGAGTAATTCAGTATGTACCTTTTTGTTGTTGTTGTAACTCGTAAGGACTAATAAAGCAAGTAAAGAAAGAGACGGTACAGAAATGTGAAATGGAGGTCGGGCGAGCGTTTAGATGAGTATAAATTGATCACTTCAAAATTACGGAGCTATAAATTCTAAACGATTAAATTGGTTTTTCAATATAAACAGCAAATCTAAAGGACGACATCAAAAGGAGAAGAGTGCAGTGTAGGTACAAGTTGACATACTGAGTTTATTCCGAAGTACGGCAGCTTTTATCCCTACAGATTTCAAGTAGAGCCTTGTAAGAACTTTGTTTAGAACGCATATTTAGTTTGAAATAAAACACTGCTTCAATTCGGAGAACAGAAAATTCAGGGTAAAAATAGGTCTCACTAGAACTTTAGTTATAAATTTTCTACTAGAAGTTTGTGATTTATTTATTTTTAAATTAAAAAAAAATTTTATTAACAATAACTTTAAAACTTAAAATCTTACTTATTACAGAAAAAGATAACAGAATTGGCGCAGTTACCCTTACCGAAAAAAATAAAGTCATTCAGTTTACTGTTAAAAGAGCTAAAGGGTTCAGAATTGATATATGTTTATCAACAAATGGTTGATTCTATTTTCGGAATGAACCTATTTGAAGAGGATTGGGGAATCTTTAATCCCAGTAGAAAGAATGAAACAGCATTGAAAGCATTCCTTGGACCAAACGGCTTACTACTACGTACCGCTTGCGATTTAGTCGCCAACAAAGTTCGCCTACATTTCAATCATGATGTATTACCGGTAAGCCTTAAGAATATATATATAATTATAATTGTATGTTCAATATTTTGTTCTAAAAATTTTGTATATTTTCAGAAAGCTATGCAAAATAATTTAATCGCTAGTACTGGTTTCTATGATAACCTAGTTGAATTGAATGAAAACCGTACAGAAATAGTCAATTTTTCCATCAATCCGTTTGAGTATTATATGGTCTGTTTTGCTTCAGCTGGCGTTCAAGTATACTTTGAGGTGTCAGTAGACTTAGATAATGAACAAGACAATGGAACAATTTCATTTTACCAGACATTAGCTACAGAATATTTCAACATGTACCTGCCAACAAGCCCTACTGCAGAAATTGTGCCTTGTATGAGTAACGAATCTATGAGGCCATATCGAAAAAACACTCCGGAAACACCAGTTTTATGCTTACCGATACTAGGTATCTTTGAAAGTCTAACACATAAACCGAATATTTCATTTTTTGATGTAGAAGACTTCCGCGTCGAGTCCGTATTACGGTTTTTTATGGATATTTGGTTTTGTAATGACATCAAGTCCACAAAGGTAAGCAAAAAATAATATTGTAATCAATTCGGTGTAATCAATTTGTCGTTTGACTGGTAAAATATATATATATACCACTGGTTATTGTGCAGCATTTTGATCTCATCTGTCTAATAACCGTTTTAGCAACAAATTGGTGCCACTCAATGCTGTATACTATCAGCATTTAAATAATTTTTAATATAAAATTCGATCATTTTTGTTAATATTGTTCTCTCTCAAAGGATCTGCCAAGTGCTTATTTTCTTAAGTTACAAAGAGAATTTATTAAGCATATATCTGCGTTTTCTATTCCTTACAAGGATGAAGGCTTACACATGATTTGCGTGCGCGAAAATAGTCTTTACTTGTTAAAAAATAGATTTCACAGTTACATATGGAAACTTTTCCGTTACTGGCCGCTAGATAAAACATATATATTTGTGTTGAAACTATGGTTAAGATATTTGGAACCATGGGCGGCAGAAGCAAATAATCAGGAAAATGGCGATAGCGGAGAAGAAGAAGATGAAGAACAAAGGTAATGAAATATTCTTTCTTGAAGTATTTGTGTAGCGTTTTGGTACATATTATTGATTCTCAAGCTGGTCTACAGCTTATATGCGACAAAAATTTTGAATGTGGTTTCAGTCTAACTGAAATTATTTGGAAAAAATTCGAAAAATCTTCCATCTTCCAAAAGGTAACTCGGAAATTAAATAAGTGAAGAACATATTGCCACTTGTAGATTTCTGCTTTGGTAGAAACACCAATTAAAAATGTAGTTAGGACAAATATGATTACTTCGCTTAAAGTGTTGGTATTAAGCCAGAACATTGTTCAAGAAAGACTTTCTTGTACAACATAAACTGTCATGGTGGCTCCCTTACTTTTTACATCGGAAACCTATTTCTATAGCAGCTTACAAACTGGTTCGATATCTAGATATTTGTCTGTTTTTTTTTTTATTTATTAGTATTATTTGCTGTTTTATAATTCTGAAATATTATGTAGGATCTGTTTTACTATTCTATTTTATATATATTAAGTTGATTATTATAACAAAATTATTATAAAATATAACAAAAAAAAAACTCTTTCAGCCAAGCCCAATTGGGTTCCACTTTTATATGGAATGAACGTGTTAAAAACTTTTTCAAAGAAAATCTGACAATTTACACACAGATCTTTGTGGATGTTCTGCCATGTTTGGAGAAGCTTGACTATTTCAGTGATTCCAATATGCAAATGTTAAAAATGGTCGTCGATGTAAGTAAATCGTCTTAAAACAAATTTGTAATATTGTATCTATCATATAAATGGTATTGTATCTACCAGCATATATATATATATTTTATATATGCGTATATACAACAACTACATAAATCATAAACTAAAACAGATTGCGAGAAATAATTCGATTAGTAGAGTGCTACCAAGAATTGTATTTTTAAAAGGACATACGTACTAGTTTTTTCAGAGATTTCTGCCAGTATAATTTTTACATCTTAACTAATACGGCGTTTACATTGGCCGAAAATGGCTCATTTTGGTCAAAAATCGAAAATGAGTATCGAATGGCTCATTCTTGCATATAAAATTTCAAGCACAAAATGAGCAATTTTCTCACATTCTGTATGAATGACGTTCGAATGCATTCCACATATGTTCCAAATGCAAAGGAATCTATTGAACATACCCTAAATGAAAGCTCTTCATGGCATTTTGACAGTTTGTAAAAGCTGTTTTGACATATTTACAAAAAAAGATAAACAAATGTTTAGTAGTTTTATTTCAGTTTGAATTGTTACCATGAGAACGAATGAAATACAACGAATGTAAACACTTTCGAATGAGTCATTCAAAATGAGCCATTTTCGGCCAATGTAAACGCCGTATTACATTGAATTTTATATGGCGTTTACATTGGCCGAAAATGGCTCATTTTGGTCAAAAATCGAAAATGAGTATCGAATGACTCATTCTTGCATATAAAATTTCAAGCACAAAAATGAGCAATTTTCTCACATTCTGTATGAATGACGTTCGAATGCATTCCACATACGTTCCAAATGCAAAGGAATCCATTGAACATACCATAAATAAAAGCTTTTCATAGCATTTTGACAGTTTGAGAAAGCTGTTTTTGACATATTTACAAAAAAAGGTAAACAAATGTTTAGTTTTTATTTCAGTTTGAATTGTTACCATGACAACGAATGAAATACAACGAATGTAAACACTTTCAAATGAGTCATTCAAAATGAGCCATTTTCGGCCAATGTAAACGCCGTATTACTTATCTAATATACCCAATATACAATTTTTCATTTCTTTATTAATTATTTGATATTCATATCGAATATATCGTTTTTTTCTTTTGTGATTCTAGTTAGTTTATGTTCCACACCTTTACCAAGCATGTAAGCGCTCCAAGTCCGGCTATTAGACCTGAAGACAGCAGGCCTTATAGCACTTAAAATATAAATGAATGTACTAATGTATTTAAATCAATTTTTTTTTTTGTCAAATTTAAATTACATACATATAACATACCTGATATAGACATTGTTGACTACTGACTACTACAATTACTTTAAGCAATGCCTATTCAACCCTTTTTGTTTGATACTAATATTTGTACTGGTAATACTTTATAGACAATAACTTCGTTTGTGTTCCCTGAAATGCCATTAAATTTTATCAGTACATCAGTGAAGAAACTATCACTGCAACCACATGGGTCCAATGACCCGCTTAGCGGTTTCTTACCGCTAAAATTATTTTTCTGTGAATTTTAGTGACGATTACATTTAATTTTCTCTAATCCTCTTTGTTGGCCCCTTGATTGCATTATGCTGTGAAGTAAAAGATTTCACTTTCACAGAAATTATATTATTTATTTATAATTGAAAAAAAATTTAATTTGTTTTTTTTTTTTTATATTTTGAAAAGTTTTTCGGCAACGAGAATTTTATGTTGAAACTAAAGGAAACGGAGCAATTTTATCTAAATAAACTTAATAAGGAACAATTAGACGGCGTCTATTATGGTATTCAAAAAAAGTAAGTAGAATGATATTTATATCATATCACATATTATTATTGCAAGTAATAACAAAATCCACTAATATTTAAATATTTTATATTTTTGTTTAAGATTTCTAATGGTTACCCAGTTTCAAGATTGGGATCAACTATTTGTACAAAGTGAATACGTTCCTGCATTTCACACTTATACGCTGATAATGTTCGAAAGAATTGTTAAAAGTCTATACAACACTATAATTGATACGAAGATGAAAATTATAGATTTAGATACTCAGATTGATAAAGTTTCCGATAGTAAGCCTTTACTTGATATATTCGTGAATACACGTAAAAGTCTGATAAGAAAAATAGAACTGGAAATGGCTACAAACACAGAGACACTATGCAAGTTGACCTATATCCTCGATAATTTGAAAGAAACGATCTTCCAGGTATTTATTAATCACTAATATCTACTATTTACATTATAACATCTAAAGATAAAATAACAAAAAACTTGAATATATAAATTTTATAAGCATTAACCTGTGATAATAACAAAAACGATCTATATAGAGTGTTTTTTAGCTACATGAGAATTTAAAATGATAACACAAAACAGAAATATTATTGGAATAAAATTTTTTTTACTATAATCTGATACATAATTTCATGGCATTTACTTCGCTGTTTAAATATGATTTCCGGATATGAATATATCCTTCACAACTCCGAATTACATAGTCCATTCGATCAGTCCAATTTTTAACTATTTTTTGTAATAACAAGGATGGTATAAACATTGGCTCCCAATGTTTTAAGACTTACTGATTTGTTAGCATAAGCGAGTGACTAAACATAGCCCCTTAAACACGAATCGAAAAGTACTAAATCGTAAGAATTAGTGGGGGGGGGGGGCTGAAGAGGGGGCTTGGTAACTAGTTAACAGGACCACTTCTTGAAACACCAATTATCAAATTAATTTCACAATAAATCGATTATAAAGCACGCTATGGTAAGGCAAATAACGCCGTCTTGTTGAAACCAAATGTCTGATTTAGTGATGTTTAACTGATTAAATTTCGAAAATAGAAATTCAGTCAGCATGGCTTGATAGCGCTCGCCATTCACCGTAACGTAACGCCATTCTTCAATTCTGCAATTTTATTTTTAACAATATTAACGTAGCCGTAATGTTGACTGTAAAATGGACGAAATGCTCTATGCTAAATGGACTTGCCTTGTATTTATTATTTAGTTATGTACAGATACATTCATTTTGGAAGAGTGTACTTCTGTCCCACACAAACTTCCTGCCTGGTCTTGATCTATTGCTATACAATTTTGGTTTTTTTCAAGAGCGTTTTTTTGTTATTCAAGAGTGTTTTTTTACACCAATATTTTGTGATTAATTGCGCTTTAAAAATAACTTGATTTCATTTTATACCCATAACCTATAAATCTATAAACCTATAATCTATAAATAAAGAGAATCTTATTGGCTAACCATAGATTCTAACACGCGGGATAAGCCCGTAAAACCGCATAAAATCAATCATGGATTCGATTCGAAATTGCAGTGAATGATGTACTGCAGTTGATCTGGATAAGTATGGGCGATTCACACTATCACACCGAATGGTGAATGATACATAATGCATGGACTTTTTTGGATACATGGTATTTATGCTAAACATACAGTTACTTTTGGATTTTCAATTCCCATATACATAATTTCTGTTGATATATAACCGGGCGAGAAATAGGCTTTCATATAAGAAGAAAAGCTTCTTGATGCGCAGTCAAAACGTTGTATCAAAAAACTTTCGCCGATCACCAGTTCGAAATTATAGCGATAGTCTCGAGCGATTTTAGACACGCTGAGAGTAATCAATATAGATGTTTAAAGCTGACAGTTTCTGTTTCACATTACTACTAACAGAGTTCCGCTTCATAATACAAAATGGACTTTCCGTATATAAACTTGATTTGTTTGTTATTATTGCCAATATATATTGATGTGATTATATATTAATTACTAATTTGTACATTGATAATAATAATTTTAAAATTTGGAATGTATTAATTTATATTAGAATATCTCTTTTCTTGACATGATGATCCTGAAAATTCCTAGACGAACCAGGTAACTTTTGTGATCAAGGCTTGAGGACATCTGGAAGAGATGATTTCACACAAGTCCCCATATCTTTGCATATTAAACAAAAGCATGTATGTTATGAAAAAAATCATAATTCCTTGAAACACATACATATATATATATATATATATATATATATATGTATATCTATATATGTATATATATATATGTATATGTATTATTTATTTATTTATTGTAGTTTTCATATGTTTTGTTTTAGTGCAGATATCTTTTTTGTGATATATGTTCTAACGTAGATCCTGCTTGTAGCCCGAAGCGCATAGATGAGTGTAGGCCAGTTCTTCAGTTAACGCAATATTTCTCTAATGTACTAAATAATTTGGTATTACTTGATGTACAGAGGTTATTACATGAATATATAATGATAACTTTTATAATAGATTGGCAATTACGTGGATATGATTTCGAATCGAAAAGACATTATTGGCAGGATCATGAGAAATGTACCAATCGTGCTACCATCTATGAAACTCCATCAGTACAATAGACGAAGAGGTATTCAAGAACTCAATGAAATCCACCTACCTGCTCGTATAAGTTTTCGTATGTTTGCAAACTATTGGGCTATTGCAGCTTTTCTTATTTGTATAGCCTTATATTATAAGGATATTCGTTATAGTTTTCTTTATTTTATAGTCGTTTCAATTTTTATTGTTATAAAATATATATTTAAATATTGTTTGTCTTCCATTTAGTATGTCGAACTGGCTAATTTTTAACTTTATTTTTTATGTGATGTTTTTGACTTTAAAAAATAAATTATATATATAAATCTAATAAAATATTAGTTTCATTAAAATTTTTAATTATATTTAAACGCTCTTCATATAAAATTAATTTATGAAGATATGTGTTCATATGTACATAAGTTAATGAAACTATGAGTGAAGTTTCCCAAGAGATCCAATTCGGCACATGTAGATCCATTGTATGACCGTATATTTAAAAACTCAAGGTTAGAACCACTTAGAGCCTTTAGCAAATCTTATAATGCTAATCAAGTGGAGGTCTTGCAGTTCGCCAAGATCCTCAAAAAAGAAAGCCTCCAAAGTGATAATGCGATGCTGCGCATGTGCTGGACAGAAATAAAGCAAATAGAAGGTACTTACATCGTCCTCTCCACAACAGTGTTAGGTATGATTGAAGGGGAGATTGAGTCTTCTAACATGGTTATGAATTGACACGATTATGAATTGAACATTATTTATATTTTATGCAAAATATATTTATCAGGAATAGAAAATATTTTGCAATCGCGTAAAATTATGATTTTGGATTTAATGCAATATAATTAAAAAAAAATAAATGAGATGTATTAGATTTTTTTTTTTTATTATATTGATTATGTCGTATTTGGAGACCACTATGGGTTACAGTGTTTATAGGGACTCAGCACTATAATATGGAGTGATCCGAAAAATATTTTCTTATGATCGATTTGTATTTAAGATTTTAAAAAGTCACGACCCCCAAATAAGGTGACAAATTTTGATGTGCTAAATTAAATTCAAAACCTACTGATGGAATATATCATGATTATAAATTATTTTATTAAGAAATGGAAAATGCAATTGGAATTTAATCCTGTGAACTCTTGAATTATAAACTTGTATCATGTTTCCATTATTTACTTAGTAGGTTACTTAAGTAACTAAAATTTTTTCGTTTCTATTGATAAAAGTTACTTATTGCATGTGAAAGAGCCTTTAAGTGTCAGAAAGTTTTAAGAGAGCTTCCGTTTGTTCAAGTAAACTTCACCTAATAATAGCCATAATTTTTTCTTTCAGAGTAGCAAAAAACTACTCTCAACTTACGAAAGAAAACATCGGAAGCTACAACAATGCTTTTAAAATCTTCAGAGTTAGATATCACTAACAAAAACTTTCACGTCTTAAATTTTGTATAGCAAAGTTCAAAAATCAGTCTATTGTGAATGTTCACACGAAACGTGTTGCAAAATTCCAGTCATCCCTTAAAATGTTATAAGCGTTTTATTTTCTAATAAATTTATTTATAAATAAATTGCAAAATAATTTTCAAATAAATAAATACATTTATTTTAGTATTTAATATAAAAATGCTTAACATTGCCCTTCTAATATTTATTTTGTTTTCTTTTCGTAAAATTTATGAATTTTTATTTTAAAATTAATATCAATTTGTCTTAACTAAGCTTAATTCTGTTTTTAACAAATCTGAAAGAAAAAACTACGGCTAATATATCGCACAAATAATTACATATAAATAATATATTTAGTTACTTATATACATAAATATTTTATATATTAATTACATATTTACTTAATAAAACTAAAGATCTTATTAAATACTTATTTCTCAGCTCAGCTGTTTTTCGTTTACAATTTACACATAAAAATTTTGAATAATATATCAAATTTTAGTAACTTCCCTTGTGCAAAGATTACTTTACGTCTGTTTTATGAGCTACTCGTAGTAAAACTCAAGTAAACACAAGTAAAGTACAAACTGAGAGCGTGAAACAAATAAAGTGCCAAATTACGGTCTTTAAACAGATTTTCATGGAACAGCTTTGTGTAAAGTCTGGTGAGAACACCAGTACCGCGTAAATAAATATTACAAAAAATCAAATTCAAACCAAAACAGCTGATTCACACATCAACACAAATTTTACTTGAAACAAAATATACGAGTAAGGTCCGTGTAGCATTTTCAAATTTCGACAGGGATGATACGCTCTCTAAGATGCTCGCATTTACTCGAAAATTTTCTAATGGAACGCACTTGTATATACGCAGTTTTACTCAAAGCTACTACAAGTAGCTCGTGGAACAGACCTTTAGCAAGAATAACATCTCCATTGTGAACAAATGTTAGTTATTTTTTCAAGCAACAACAATTTTCTATGAAGCTCTCGAAGGTGTAAGTAAAAAATACACTAATACTAGCTGAGAAATCATTAATATTTTTCACATTTTCAACTTTTTCCGATACTTTGTAAACAAAAAATAGTTTTACGTACATTGCAATTATAGCTTTTCAACTTTGCTTAACTTCGTTAGTAAAGTTCGATTGTGTAGTGTAAACAATAAAATAATCATTTTTGAAATTTAAGTCGACATTAGGTGTATCCTTTTGTATACAGACTGTAACAACATAAAATAACCACATCTTGCGATGGCAACTCTGGATAAACTGAACAATTTTATTTTGATATCTGACAGGTTTATGCGTATATGCAAATACCCAAATACACATATTTGCAAAATAGATTAATTTAAAGTATAAGTTTTGACAATGAATAATCATTTTTTGCCACTTAATTAATAATTAGAAAAAATAACAACTACGAAATAGAAATAATTAACACAAATATATGTTGACAGTAAACTGAATATTTTATACGTACGTTCCAAAAATTATTCACAATAGACGTATTTTTAGTCTTGGCAATCGTGTGATTTTAGCTGTTTATTAGTTAAGAGATTTCAAAGAAATCTAAATATGGCATCACTGTTGCTCTTTCATATGTTATTTTTAAATAAACGGTTGTGCCTTTGCGATATACCTACAATAGAATACACCTATTGTTGTTTCTCTTTTACGATATAGTCTAATAGTATAGAATATTTTGTTCTTTTTTATATTTGATATTTTTTTGTATTCAATATATTCCGATATTTTCCTAAAATGTTCTGCAAAAACACATGTTCTAAACTTATTTCAAAATATGATTATTTAAAGTTGACTTTGAAATGTTACACATGATCACACACGATTGGGCCTATTTACACCATCATGAACGTGAGATGAACTTGACGACAACATGAACTGTCAGTTCAGTTTACACTGTCATGAGCGTGAAATTTATTTTGTTTTGTGTAAACGTATAAAATGCTTGTGTGTAGTAATGCAGAGCACAGAAATTGAGAGTATTCAGCATCAAAAAGTTAACATAAACATAACATTGCATATGTATGGGTGTCAAGCTGAAAAAACGCAGCAAATTTCATTGCGTGAAATTCATGAACTCACATCACACTCTCTTCCTTCTCTCAACCATGAATAACCGGTTTTCAAGTTCATGTTCATGATAGTGTAAATCGGTCCATTAATTATTTCAATTTATTTTATTATAGAGAATATCTTTATTGCGATATCAATTTAGCAATAAATCTTGTTTATTAAATTAAAGTACTTTTACACTGACTTTTACATAGAAATGGTTTTCAAATTTATTTATTAATTTATTTAACATCTTATTAAATATTCACAATGGTAGCACCTAATTTACCAAATTTTTATCTAATACACGAAATTCTGGTAAATACCAACATTCGCTGCCATACCGACATAATTTACTATTTGCCTCAATTTACCATCAATTTGATCGAACTCGCACACGGCCGATGAAAGTAATTAACCACCCATTTTGACTTTTGTTCCATGGTTTTTCTATAGCTTTCAAGGTATTCCAGCTATATCTTAGCCGTAATGAAGAAAAAATCCATACTATTCAACTAAGTGCAACCATTGTCACATTGAACACTTGGAAAACAAAACTTATCTTATCTTCAACAAAGGAATATTTCGCAAATTCGAAGATATGTGAAGCTTGTTGAGTATTGTCAATAACTAAAATATTTTACAACTACTATTTTTGCTGTTTATCATAGTTAAATGTGTTTTTCAGTAAAATGACTTCCATTGGTTTAGTCAAGGAGTACATATGGAACGATATCCTCATTAAATGTGTGCCCGAGATAATATTTCACTATAAAAAAGAAAGCATGAGGTAATATAATGAATCGATTGTGAAGATGTGGGTGTATGTCTGTCCACACACTTTCTTAAGCAATTTAAACATAATTTCGATTTTAATGTACTGGTCAGTTAAATCATCAAATTATTTTTAATTTAATAAAATTAGTAAATAATACAATCGCTATTAAGTGAAAGTTCTCTGACTATGTTATTAGAATGACCTTTATTTTATATCGCTTTTTTAATATTGAAATTTTTCCTTGCTCCACTACTTCCCACCGGTTTACTGATTAAACCTATAATTACTTAATTGCAAATTATATTTTAAAAATTCTAAATTAACTTTTTTATTTGATTTTAAACTTAATAATTGTATTTTAATTGTAGCAAATTTGCGGTATTGTTAATAAAGTTAGAATCACACAAAATTATGTATTGTGTGAAACATTATCCTTACTAAAAGTGGAATTATTTTAATTATGAGTTTTGAGTTTCCAAACCCATTAACAGAGCATAGTATCCGTAGTTTAATGTAGATTTAAAAAAAGGCGCTGTCATGGAAATGATGTATTTTTAATTAAAAATAACATCATACATAATTCATCAATTAAAAAATCTGAAAGCGTTGCTAATTCTTGTATAATGAAGCAATAGCTATATAAATAAATAAAACATAAAAGGGGATACGATTAAATTGTGTTATATATGACTTTTTAGTGTATAAATCCCATCATAAACTTACATTTATAAAATGATTTCATATAAATAACCTTCTCTGAAACTTATAAAAATGATTTTCTGGAGCATCAATTTCTAGTTACTATATCACAGATTGACGGAAGTGTGCTTATTTTATTAACAACAAGAATAATGTCGGTTTCAATATCAATAAGTGTTTGGTTGTTTATTGGAAACACACATGATTCAATATAACCGCAAAAAACCAACCTAATGGAGTTATATTGCATGATATATAGCCAATTCGTATAGGTTTTTCTGGAAATTTCACTTCCCTTCAGCATAAATTGATTACTTCACCTGGTGTGTGGTTTTTTGCATCAACTTCTTGAAACCAGATAACGTTCGAATCGAAGTATGCCACAAAAAAATCAGTCATCCCGTTTCTGTGGCGTTCACCATTAAGAGAACTGTTACATTTTCAACCCACACTGAACTGGTTTTGGAATGAAATTTTTGTAAGATTATAAAGTATGTACGAAAAATCGCCAAAATATTTTTTTATTATTTTCAACTCTTCCAACGAAAAAAAATCAAGTGAAGTCTGGACTACAGAGTGTATCTAACACAGTAACAGAGACTGCAGCTTATTCAATCGATTGCTTTGGAAAGGTTTCTACTTGCAAATACGTTAGAACTTTCAAAATAAACTTGTTGAATATACTAAATTAAAATGTGAGTCAAGCCCAGCAGGATATGTAATTTCAATAGTGCGTATATTTCGGCTTTGCTGTGTAAAAATTATCCCAGACGTGTAGTTTTATACTTCAGTAAATTTAATTCGCCACCAGAATGATAGCATTTGTTACCGTCGTATGCCTTTTCGGGGGCTATGCAAAGCTCCATGTTTATGCGGCTATTTCTGAAGTTCTTTATGCTTTGGAAAGTAAAATTCTTCAAATTGTGATTTGTCAGCCATTTGCAGAAAAATTTAGACCGTTTCTTATCTAAACAACTATCTGAAAAACCAGGTACTTCAGTGTTAATGCACTCTAAAAACGCTAAGCGTAATAAACTTAATATTAGAAAAGTACGAAAAGTATATTAAGATATGTCTTAGTACATGCGTTTGGGGTTTTTATACCGTCTTTCAATAAAAACTCTAGAAAAATAGATTTTCGTTTACTCGCACATTTTTTTTTCTTGTACACACCCGTGCGTTGCGATATATCTGGACGGCTGTCTTATGTTGACATCTGAAAATCCCCTTTGTTTAAAATTTCCCATTAAATTCTTGCATAGTTCAATCTGACTAGATGCCTATGGGATTTGAAGTGAAGAAGAAATAACATAACTGCCATAAAGGCAATACACCATCTCTGAAATTAATCATAATGATTCTTAAATAATACGAATTACTGTTCGAGCTGCTGCATACCAAATACCAGGCGTATTAACCATATTTAGTCGTTAGCAGACACCAACGGCCTCATAATGCTCCTCTTGAGATAGAGATTTTGTTTGAATAAAACAGTAGTAGGCGAAACATAGGCGGATTAGAAAAGTCTAGACAAGTCGTTCTATAAGATGAAGGTTAGTAATGAATTTAAAGGAGAATAGCGTAACTTTTTAAGGAAAATAGCGCTTATTTTTAAATGTTCAAATAAATAAGTAATTATTTAATTTTTACTTTAACAAGTACTATATATTAAACTAAAGCATCATAAAATAAAACTTCATATAATATGTATTTGTACTTTCATATTATATTTAAAATATGTGTGTATTCAATAAAGTTAGTAACAGAATATCATAGAAGACTTTCAAGTTTATTTCAAACACAAATTTTTATTTAAACTTTTTTATTTTTACTTTTAAGTAATCACTTTTTACAATTTTGCAAATACATTTTAATGGGTTCCTCCAAGTTCAAGTTAGCAAGCAGTAGGTTTAATGGGTAAATGCAGATTTAATTTAAATCCCAGAGCAAATACATTCCGACATCTCCTTCCATAACAAACTCATCAATGCAGTAGTTGTAAACAGTTTTAAAAATGTCGGTGGACTTGAATAAATCAACATCGGTGGCTGAACACACCTTCATCGCTATCTTGTAGGGAGTATCATCTGGCATTTCTTGTCTATAGATATGAACATTGAAAGTACCACTCTTATGGCCCAAGGACACGAATATCTTTAATTCATTTTCAGGAATTCCAGTTGTGACATCACTAAAAAATTCCCCAAACTCCGTTTCTCGGAATTTTTCATTGAGAAGTGTATTTCTGTTAATTTCTTCAGAATTCATAATTTTAACACTACTAACTTGCTAACTGAAACCTGGAGAACACTTGAATTTTAATATATATAAACAACAGCACAAACAGACAAATTTTGAAACAGATATTTTTTATAATTCTAATTAATTTATTTATTTTCCTGCATACTTTTTTTATTTAATTTGTAATCAAGTTTTTTTTTAACAAAATATGATTACAGTGAAAACTTTCCTAAAGTATATAAATTTAGCTGGAAATCCTTAATAATAACTGTAAGCCAACTTTGCTCCTGCTAACACCTCCTAGCAGGACATTTCTCCACATAATCATAAAAAATAATGTTCACCTAAGAGAAGTGCTTGTTTAACCGAGATGTCATTGTGACATATATCATTTCATTATCTGTACAAGATAATGATAAATTGATTTTTATCAAGTTAAGAAAGATATAATGTTTATAAATAGGTGGTTGCATTGAGATGCAACTCGTAGTCCCCTGCAGTTATTGTTTTTCGCAGAACTTATCTTCTGAGTGCGCATTCGTAAGGAACAAGACAAAAACATAATTAACTTGGATAACTAAGATAACTTTGATTGTAGCGATTTTTCGCGGCTTTGTTATCACATTCCTTGCAAGAACCTCCAAGACAGAAGAATACAGACTAAATCCATACCATCGAATTAAGATAAATTTATTGGTTTTTTGTCTTTATCGATGAATAGTCTGATAAGCTATCATAGAAATATATTCTTAAAAGCAAATTTCTTCTGTATGCCAAAGCTGAGCATTCACAGAGAAAATGAATTATGGTATTATGGATTATGAGGAATGCACAGTTTCTCTGCGTGGCTTCCTATACACAAATGACCAGAAAGAAGTGCAGTAAGCTTTTCATTGTTCACAAGATCCTTTTTTATTAAGTCGTCCGTATACATTGAGATATTGTAATTTGCTTGAAAGTTTCTTCTTTTCCATTTGTTTCTTGAAAAGAATATTGTCTAAAAATTGCTATCAAAGCCTAAGCTTGACAGTACCGAGAATCCGACTTTGTCCTTATGTGCATTCGGTCCTGTGTATTCTATCCTGTCGCTTTCAGTCTAACAGCGCTGTTTGCAAACGATATGAAGTTCGATGGATAGCAGACGTAGCATTACATTAAGGGTATCCGAAATGGTCATCTTAAAAGCTCGAGTAACGTCAACGCTGGCTGTCCTTAGAACTCTGCTGAGTTTTTGAATGTCATAGATCTTATGTTTGTGTGTGTCCGTGCTCTTTAATCAATAATACTGATGTTTTTAGGAATTAGTTCTTTGAGCAAAGCTTAAACAATATAACATAAAGATAACTGAAAATAACTTTTCCAAAAATATGACTTACCTTATCTTCAGCGCTCCAATTGCCTCATTGAATTTTTTCTCCTGCTATATCGAAGAACTATTTTGTGCTAGGTATTATGACCAGGTATATGTTTATATATTTATGGGTCAACAATTATTGACTTCAGTGAATCAGAAACTATGCTGTTTAGTGCATATTTCAATAATAAAGTGAAATTTATGGTTTCAAAATATATTATTTAACATTAGCTGCAATGGTATATAATGATTAGTTATTATGAATATAACAATTAATGTGCAAATCCATAAACTTAAGCAAATTTTACCTATTGACTTGTGTAGGAGCAGGTATACAATATTATATTTTATTAAGTTCCCAATCTAATAGTATATGTATTATCATGAATATACACGTATACTTTACTAATAAAGAAATGTTTTTTTTATCGAAGCAAGATAAATTCTTCATAAAAGAATTAAGTAATGTAACCAGACTTGTTATTAAAGATCTAATTTCCAATAGTCGGAGTATGAAACTAGTGACGCATATGAGGCTTACTTGAGCGAGTTGATTCATATTTTATCAATTATACACAGTTTATAAACCATTCTCAGTATAATAAGATATATACCGTGAAATTCAAAAAGATATTAATCAACAGACGAAAATTTTATTAGATAATTTATATTAAATACTAAATTACAATCTGCATATATATAATATTGTATATTGTAGTCGTTGTCGTTATATTTATTGACTTTTTGTTTATTTGCAATGGGATTTGGGTAAAGCAATAAAAATTGTCTTTTTAATGGGAAAACTTTAAATGAAAAAGATTATATCCATATTTTATGACACCTTTTCGTATTTATTTACTGCCTTCTACGTATGTATATATCTACTTACATAAATTCATAGAAATAAGTTGCTTAAATTATAGCTGAATACATGCAAGTATCTGATGACAAGACAAGAATTTATAAAAAAATATAAAATTAAATTATTTTCATGTTAATAGGTATATATTTATATATTTTAAAAACTTATGACTTGTTATTTTGCCAGCAGTCAAAGTCAATAAATATGTGTGACTACATTTTTGAATAAAAACATTTTATTGTATCTACACCCACGTTATTTTCGTGTTTATTTAAAAAATATTTTTAAATTAAGAAAATTATAATACTTTATACTTAAAGGCTAAAATATGGATTGTGCTCAAACAAAAATTAAATTGGAAGATATTTCAACAAATTAATATTTACATTTTACTATTCATTATTTTGTTTTATTAGCATTAAAAATATATGTATATAAATTTAGCTGGACTTTGTCCTATAAAAATATTGGTTGGTATTTCTGTACTACTGAATTCACTCTTATATAGAACTAATGACGCGGTATGTATAAACAGCCCTAATATTAATATTAATATTAATATTAATATTAGCTCCACAAATTTCAGAACATTGTCCATAAAATAATCCAGGACGATTTATAAAAATATTAGTTTGATTTAAACGACCTGGTGTTCCATCAATTTTTACTATAAGAGCTGGAATTGTTCAAGAATGAATTACATCTGCAGCAGTTACTAAAATTCGAATTTGAAAACTTATGGGTAAAATAACTCGATTATCAACATCTAATAGTCGGAAATTATTAATATTTAGTTCATTTGTTGGAATTATATAAGAATCAAATTTAATATTTATAAAATCAGAATATTCATATGATCAGTATCTTTTTTTTTTTTTACAGTAGGTGGAAAACATCGAAATCCACAGTGTGAGACTTGAACCCACTAAAACCACCTCTTAAGAATGAATAGAGAAGATTCCCACAGCAATGTGGGAACTTCATTCCAGTAATCAGGGGAGAGAGAAAGTAGATAGACTTAATACCTAGTGAACTAGGTTCATCTAAGTCAGAAAGCAAGGACATGAATTAAGAAGAAAGGATAATAATGAAGGTAGTGGGGTTACGGCTAGTTAGCGGTGGTGAGACTAGTGATATACTTTGTGACCAGGGTCACGAAAGCCGATCAGTATCAT
Organism: Teleopsis dalmanni; assembly: GCF_002237135.1. Classification (NCBI taxonomy): domain Eukaryota; kingdom Metazoa; phylum Arthropoda; class Insecta; order Diptera; family Diopsidae; genus Teleopsis; species Teleopsis dalmanni. The sequence goes on along the minus strand of NC_051848.1, from coordinate 58,775,182 downwards.
TGATGACCAATTGTTTTTAATGTGATTAAAGGTTTATTAATTTCATCTAATAAATATAATAATCGTAAAGAAGGAAAAGCAATAAATAATAAAATAATAGCAGGTAAAATAGTTCAAATAATTTCAATTGTTTGTCCATGTAATAAATTTCGATTAGTATAATTATTAAAAAATAATATAAATATTAAGTAACCTAGTAAAATAGTAATTATAACCAAAATTATTAAAGTATGATGATGAAAGAAAGTTAATTGTTCTATTAAAGGTGAAGCTCTATTTTGTAGATTTAAGTTTGATCATGTTGAAATTTCTAATATAAGTAAAATACTTTATATATGAAGCTTAAATCCATTGCACTAATCTGCTATATTAGAAATTAGTTAGTTAATAATGATAATTCTGAATAGCTATGTTTAGCAGGAGGAGAATTTTGGAATCATTCAATTGAAGAATTTAATTGGATTGAATAAATTATTTATCGATTTATAATTATACTTTCTCAAATAATGTATAAAAATAAAATAATTCTTAATAATGAAATTTTAGATCCAATTGTTGAAATAATGTATTCTTTTTCAAGAACACAAATGTACACATACATTATTAAGAACAATAGAAAGAATATTCCTTTGATAAATAATAATGATCCAACGAAGATTGGAAATCAACTAAGTGGATAAAAAACGGACAGTTAACCGAACCTAAGTTAAAAATATATGCATTGATTTATCTGTTGTAATTTTAATGGTATCTTCTTATTCTTCTTCTTGTTCTTGAGTTAGTGCTATTACGCACTTTTACTCTATAATGGCTGGGGGCTTATCTCTACCTCACACTGGGCTTTAACTAGGCTAAGAAATCATATCATTTATTTGTCTTTTAGTTGATGACGGACCTTATATCAGCATATCTTCCTGAGAATCCAGAAGTGGACTTGAGGATTGTTAGGGCGGGGTTAAGTAGCGTATGAACTTTAGTGAATAATTTTAAAGCTCTATCTCTGATATATTTTTTCAATAAGTCAATCCTAAGATCTCTATGTATATCTGTTGATCTAATATACCATGGAATCTTAAACAGTCTTCTTAAAGCCAGGTTTTGAGCTATCTGTATCTGTAATTAAGGTAGTATTTGAGGCTTTGCTATATGTAACACATCCGTACAGTAGCGCTGGTCTAATTACTTGCGTATAAAGTAACTTTCTGTTTTTAAAGTATCTATATGTTATATTGATATGATTATGATGTGGTTTTTCAGTATGAAGTTCAAAAAAAAACGATACCAACTGAAATATAATGGCTTAAAATACTATTTACATCACAAGCATTTTTCTAGCTATAGTGATATTACTCCATGAACGCTCCTTTTATTATAAAACACAATCCGAATACATTTTAAGGTGAACCACTGTACTATATGTCTCCGTTGGTCACAATTTGATAATAACGATAACTAAAAAATTGTATTTTAAATTGATGCTTCATATAGTATACTTTTTAGATATGACCAAAAATGATTAGTTCCTTTGCACTTATCCTAAAATGATGTTTTATAGTATATATATAAGGGACAAACTTATAAGTTTGTCAAGTTTGATTAAGTAATAGTTTTGAAATCTCTAACAAAGAAGAATTACTATCATATATTGCTCCTACTTGATTCAAGATTTCTACATTTTGTTTAAATAATAAAATCGTTATAATATTTTTCGGAAATTTATTGCTGGTCTGATATATACAAATTATTATTTTTTTGTAGTTTATATACATGTATCCTCTAAGTTCGTTCAGTTTGGTTAATCAAAGTTAAAGCTGTTTAAAAAAAAATACCGTTACTATAATTTAAATAAATTGAAAATATTTAATAAACTTATTTAATGTTTCACGATCTTAAAAATATAACCTTACTTCACCACTAAAGACTGTTTTCTGGTAAATATTTTTGCGACTTAAAAATAATACTGCAAAATACATAGAATAATTAAATTATTCAAATTATTCAAATACTTCTTTTTCGCATTACTTTCAATGACGATGGCAGGATCCTGATGTTATAATAGCACCATTTAAGTATTAATCAAATGCTAGCAACAAATACATTTTCACATCCCTTTCCCTGACATGTTCATTAACAACGTAGTGATACATTCTTTTGAAGAAATCAGTGGATTTGAATATGTCAAACTCGGTGGAAGAGCAAATTTTCATTGCCAACTTATATGGAATATCTTCTGGTCGTTTTTGCCTATAGATATGGACTTCAAAGGTGCTCTTGGCTTCACCCAATGAAACGAATATCTTGATTTCACTATCGGGCACACCAAATATGGTATTTAAGAACATTTTACCCAACTCTGTTTGACTGAATTTATTTTTGAGCAAATTGGTTTGTTGAAGCCCCTTAGACTCCATTTTTGGTCTATGGATTTCAAACCGGAACTTAGAGGATACTTTAAAATTTTGAACTTCCGATTATTCTAAATATTTAATAAAACTTATTTTTTATACTTTACAAATTTATTTATTATGTGTAGTTATTCCTTTCAAGGCATGCTATAACTCAAAAATTTATTGAGTTTTATTATTAGTTGTTGTTGTTGTGATTTGAGTTAGTGCTATTGCGCACTTTTACTCTATTGTGACTGGGGGGCTTATCCCTACCCCACACTAAACTTTAACTATACTAGAATCATTATCATTTATTTATTTTCTAACTGATGACGGACCGTAGATCAGCATATCTTGCTGTGCGTCCTGGGGTGGACTTAAGGTTTGTTAGAGCGGGATTGGGCAACGTATCAACTTTTTTGAATAATTTTAGGGCTCTGTCCTTGATATACTTTTACACTGAGTCGATTCTTAGATCTCTATGCATGTCTGTTATTCTAATATAGCAAGGAATCTTTATTAGTTTTCTTAAAACCAGATTTTGTGATTAATATATGAATAATATATTTTAGTCTATATTGACTATATATAGAGATAAGATTATTTTATGTGGTATTATATGAGGTATTCTAATAAAACTTTACACACAAACGGCAACGGATTGTGAACATATGTCGGATTGACTAAAATCAGACCACTATATCTCATACCTATCTTACAAACCGAACAATCGGATACAGAATGTATATGAATACATATAAGAGAATATACAAAATTTTATTTATTTCGGTGCAGTAGATATTTGCAGTCTCTGGATCTTTATGTTTTTGTTATGATTTACTCTTTACCTTATATAAGAAGTAATACTTGTCTTTAAATGGCATTATTGGAAAATTACCGACTCTACTGACTTAGCTAGCCGGGTTAGCTACCGTGCCATTAGCGGCTTCTGAAGGCGCGGATTTAATAACAGACAGAGATAACATCACCTAGAGGGATTTTTCAAGAACCTTAGGTGAGCTTTATTTAGTCTCTGCTTTACGCTTTTAGATTGATTTTAGGTTGGACTTGTTATTTCGTTAAGTCAGACTGTCAGTTTTTAATTGGAAAAATATTTTCTGGAGAATTTTCTTTTAGCTTGAAAAGCTTTTGCTGTTAAGTCATTTAATATTTTTCTGAAATTAATCACTGATTCCTTAATTTCAATAAATGAACTGAAAATTGTTTGGCACTGATTTTCTTATATACGAGTATATAGTAATATAATATTTTCGTGGATACTCGTATTTTAATTTATGAAATGATTATTCTTTTTGTATGGCCGAATTTTGTTTCATAAGTTTCTTGACAGAAAGTCTCAAGAAATTTTATCAGCGCTATGTTCGCCTAGCAAGTCTATAAAAAATTTCTAGTAATAAACCTAGTTATTCCCTCTTTTTAATAATTTTGTTATTTTGTTTTATGTGATACTCTTTTTGGAAAAAAAAATAATAAAATTTAAAGTTGCGTAGTGCATTCACGTGTTGTTTGTTTGATTACATGTGTAGAACTTTTAATTGCCATTTAACATTATTTTGCTTTAAGTGTTTTTTAATACATTTCAACATTCAGTACATATAATATTTAAACCTTTACCATAATGAACATAATTTCAACCATCGCCGCCTACAATCCCGCCCACAACCCAGCCCGAAAAACACAAAAGCATAACGCAGCCGAACACTGTAGTAGACGACCACTTAACAATGCCCTCGTGGCTATTAAAGTCATAATTTTTGATTTACTCCCGCAATAAAACAAAATATGCATATCCAGAGTAGCAATTTTCGTACGCCCATAAATACGGATACCGCTGTGTACTAATAAGCGTTGGTACGAAATATTTCGACAGTTTATTTTCACACAATCAATGATTAATTATATTTTTTATTCGACTTTAACATTTTTTAAGTGACAGTCCGGCAAAAACTTTTTGACAGCTTCATTGCCGATATTGAATTTGGTGAAATTGGCCACTTGGGAATGCGCTTAGTCGATATCGAAGATTAAAGCACAAATAAGCTGTGAGTTAGGAAGGTATGATAAAATCTAAAAAAGATTAAAACGAAATAGTAATATTTAAAAAATTTTATTATTCTTTAAAATATTATCTTATATATTTTTCATACAATGTGCATTCCAAACTATATATAATATTTTAAGAATAGATAGGTGCTTGCAGTTAGAACATTTATTGGCAATAATATGCTTGAAGTATCAAAATCCTTCACCGATGTATGAATGAATTTATTATGCCTAAAAAACCAGGCTTTAAAAATGTCCATTAAAGTCTACTTACACAAAATGTTTTGCTGGTATCGTAAGGCATAGTAGGAAACGTTCAGAGGAACAAACGAGCGAAATACTCAGACCTCTGAAAGAAATATATAAACTTCTGGACGAGTACATGACGCGGAGAGCAAAGAAAAGGTGGCCAAACTTAACCATCTGTAGAATAGCTAGGATCATTTGTAGACACATATACGAGGAAAAGTACACCAAGGATGTTATATCGTCTAGCCGAAAGAACTGTAAAACATTAATTGGTGTATTGACAGGTCACTTTCTAGTTGCATCATATGCGCACAAACTAAATCTAATTCACAGCGATGCTTGTAGGAAATGCAGCCCGGCTCGCTACAAAGGATACCGTGGAGCATCTGCTATGTAACTGACGGTTCGCTAGAGAACTTGATAAAAATAATTAAGAGGTGTCAGTTTTACCTGATTGGAGCACATACCTGAGGTTTGTATTGAAATCCTAATAAAATTCGTTAAAAACACGCGCATCCTCAGCGCGACTCTGATCTGGTATCGCACTGAATCTTAATGGTCTACGCATGGCCTTCTTGGTCTGCCAACATAACCTAAATGTATTTTTCCGAAATTCTAAAAGCTCCAGAAAACCAAATTAGATGAACACGGAAATAAGTTGATATTTTGAATCTTAGTTTTTAATCAAGAAATTGGTGATAAGTGTCGATCGATGAGAGAAATTATTGTTAATTAGTCAAGTCGTACAAAATAAACTGTGGGCACACTTCTCGACACCCCAAATATAAAGTCAAAATGCAATAAATTGATTTTTTTTAAGAAGATCGGCTTAAAGTCTATGAATTGAAATCAAATTTTTAGCTGAGCTTTAATGAACTTCACTATTTTCTACTGCGAAAAGACATTCTGGTTGGTTTATAAAAATATATACAGATTTTTATTTTAAATGCATAAATTATAATTGCAAAAGTTTTATTGCTGTAATATATGTTATATATTAATACCACATACTTATGATTCTTGTCGTCATATATGTATGTCCTTAACGTGGCACCAGTATTCCATAATTATTTATATTGTTTGCAAAACAATATTTATTCAGCTCTTCGAGTGTTGAGTGGTGTTGGGTTTGGATTAATTGTTTGATATGGTATAAATCTTCTATAAAATATCTTCTCATATTTAAACATTATTTTTTATATATCTTTTTGTATCTTTTTTTTTCACCTGTGAAATGCAAAATTCTTAACAAAATATATGTGATTTATTTTTTGGTTTAATATTAAATCCTATTTAGTGCAATATAATTCGCAAATCTATTCAAAAACACAATTACCACAAAAATCGTAAAGATTTTAATATTAAACAAATAATTTATGATATTTTTATTGTTTAATTAAATTTATTAAAACATAATTAATTAGGTCGTTGCCTTGAAGAGATTTATATTTATTTAGATGAATTCATGCATTGGATATTCATAAACTTGTTCTGGAACATAAAGAAAAGTTGCAAAACTTAAGATTATTATTAATTATTATTAAAAAGAAGGGATTGTGTACTGCAACCTAAAAGATCTATTGTGCTCCTTACTCAGGTTAGATTGTTTCCATAAGTGCGATTTCTTTAATGAAATACATTATAGAACCTACCTTAACTAGTGTTGCATCTTTATGATCCATAAAATACCCTCCTAGGTGTTTCTTCTGCTTGTGCATCAGTGCCGGGCACTCCCCAAGCACATGGTATGCAGTTTCTCTCTCTTCTCTACAGTATCTCCAGTCTGAGTTAGATTGAACTCCTAACTTCGGTGTTTATTCAATTTACAGTTGCCGGTTAATAATCCTGTAATAATTCTTAGGTTGTTTTTTGATTATGCTATGCAATCTTCAAAGCGTTTTAGATTGTAAGTTCCTAACAGCATTTTGGATTGTGAGAGCGCTGGTAACCTTTCCCAATAGAATTCTTTTTCTTTTTCCTCTGTACCAGTCATAAGAATAGATAGAGTTCCTTTGCCTAAACCACAGAATGGTTCTGGGCCTATCATTCTTGAGGCTGGGCCTCTTTTTGCAGGTTTGTCTACCGTTTCATAAGCTTAAGAAATCATAAATTAACTGAAACACTTAAAATAGTGCTTTTTATAGCATTTTTATTAATAAAATATTTGAACTGAATTTTTATAATTTTCATATTCTTTAACTTATATTGCTTATATTATATATTATAAGTTTCTATTGTGTGTGAAAACTTCCTTGATATAAGACATTTGTAAAAATAAAATATCTGAATAATTTTTTTGGTATTCATTTATTGTATTATAATATTTAGTAAAGATTATTGTTTAATCATTTTTTTAATTATTGTTCCAATACATATAGATTTATAAATCCTGATATTATATACATCGTATTTCTATTCAATATTTCTCGCAAGCAATTTAATGAAACCAGATTTGGGGATGAAATTTACTTATATGATTATATGATTGTAGAACGATTTAAGGTTACTTTTAGTCTATAGATTTTGAATAGGCAACCCGGCTTTCCGTAGCATATCTATTTCTCTAGTAATAAGAAGGTAAGACGTTAAAAAAAAAATTATATAAGAGGGAGATATGAATTATGTTTCTTAATTAAACTTTCTGCAAATAAATAGATGAACATTTTTATCTTAGACATTATTTCCTTTAAAAAGTAGAAGTAAATCATTCATTTCATAAAATCTTCCTATAAAACAATAACATTTTTAAAAAATATATTAAAAAAAATTTCGCTGGCTGGGTATTGTCGGAGAAAGGGAAGAAGATGCTCCAGCGATAATGGTTTTGAAGTAGTAGTTGTAGTAAGAATGCATAGAGCTAGACCGTGTCTCCGATGGAGTGATTAAGTTGACGGAGCAGTAACCAGACTTGATGTTCTTGATACTGGAGAAGGCGCGCACGCAGCAGAGGCATATTGAGAGATATGCTGCGTCAGGGCAAAAGGCCGTAACGGGTTGTTATGGTCAAATGAGTAAGTAAGTAAGAAAATTATATAAAATATAATCTTTGAAAAATTATAAAAGGAAAAATATAACTTTATATATATCGTAAAGTGTATATGAAATAATTTGCAATAAAATTGAGTTCTTTGCTTCATAAAATAAATCCAAATTAAAACTTCAATGGTTAAATATATTCTGTTTAAATTTTAGTGCAAAAACTCTAAAAAAAAATTCATGATTGTCAATTTTTAACAAGAAAAGTTTAAAATACTTTCAACTCTAAATTATTTATTGTGCCATCCTTAATGTGCATCGTTTCGTACTAAAATACATAATTTAACTAAAATAATTTTAATGTTCAAACTTAAACGTTTGTAATTATGAAAAAGTTTTTAATGGCATTAGTAAGCAGCGTTTATTTGGGATATAAATTTTTTTGTAAAATTCTTTGAAAAGTTTTTCGACAACATAAATAAACAAAAAATATATAAAAGGACGTCGTATACGAGTATATTTAAGCATGTATATAAGCTAAAACTATAATAAAATATGCTTTAATTTTCTTGTGGAGAAAAACTGTAGGAAAATCAAAAGAAAACTTCATCATTATGCATGACAGTAACTACAACTTGAGTGCCTAACAACAAAAAAAGTTTCTTGGTTGGAAACTCTGCCGAAAACCATAAAGAAAAAATACCACAAAACATCGACAAAAAATTGAAGAATTTTACCATAATCTTATTGGCGTGATAGGATTACACTTCAGTAAGTGAATTAATAATATATGTAAGCAGCAATAGCAACATCAAGACCAACTACACAACACAACACAACACAACCCAACACAACACAACATAAAACATTAACAAAAACAACTTTAATATATACAAAAAGTAATATTAAAACATAATAAACACAATATAAAATATCATCAGCAAAATCGAGCAACTTGAGCCTTTTTAGTATCGTAGGACTGGAGTGCAGGAGTGGCAGCGTCCCTATGTGCATTTATATTTTCAGCAAAAAAGTCAAGTGTTGAAATCCTCACGAAATTATGGAAAATTATAAGAATCCTTTTAAAAAAAAAACTTTTTAACCCAGAAAGTGTTGTAATATATACTCGTACTATATATATAAGCTACCGAAATGCAAGGCAATGAAAAAATAAAAAAAAATTCACAAGAGTAAATATTTTTCGTGAAGTATTCAGTAGATAAAAGAGTAGGTAAAGATAAATTTTTTGTTTACCTCATCATCAGACTTAATAACATAATTCATCTTAATCTTAACAACAAAATGTATAGCTTATTTCAAACTTTATTAACATCAAAAATGAAGAATAATAATCTTTTTTATAGGCAAGAGTTGAACCGAAAAGCTTCACGAACCGAGCTGCGCATAGAACTTTTGAGTATCCGTATGAAAAACTCAGAAGATTAGAATAAGAAGGATAAATGAATAACTTCAAAATAATGTGAACTAATGAAGTTTAGATTTAAACAATGCACTTCGCTAAACTTACTATGTTTTTAATTCAAGTGTATGAGTCTTAATCTAATATGAATTAGATTCGTTTAACCCTCAAACACACACCCCGGGTACCCGTGCATACACTTTCTACTTTGCGCAACTATATCTTGTAAACCGGTGATGCTACTACACTGAAATTTCGAATCTTAAAAATTTTAGAAATGTTGAACAATTTTAAAGCGGTTCAGTATTTAAAAGCTTACAAAGTTGATACCTACGTAAACACACACCCGGGGTAATCGTGTAACCACTCGTCATTTATACAGAAATGACCGTAATTTATAACAAATAACAGGAGTTTTGTATTCTTTACATATAAATATTAATTTGAATTTCATAATATACATATTATATGTATTTTAAATAGTTTTTCAGCATAGTATGCATATATATATACTATAAACCGATTTGCTGCAAACAAATCGGTTCACTGCATTGGCTCCACGATTTTCGAATCTTCCTATAGCGTTTTTCATACTGAATGTAGCACAGATAACATGTTTCTGTTATAGATAGATCGGTGTTCGAAACCTGTTTCAGTGGACCTTTCAAATAACTTTGCACGTTCCTCTATTATTGGCATACAAAGCTCTTCAGCCAATCTGCGTAGAAAAAGCTTACTTCCGGTGCCAGCATATGGTATCATATGTGTCTTCGACATTTTTATTTGTGTGACGCATTATGATGTCCATCATTACTGGACTCATGAAACATTTGAATTTTTGCTCTGCTAACATTATTTCGATAGTTTTAGCTACACCATAACGTTGGCGGACAATATATTGACGTAAGGTTTGACGTGATACATTACATCTCTTGCAGTTAATTTGTCACTAATTAATTTATGGTAAAATTTTTATCTTCATTGTCATCGGAAGCGTCAGAATCGGCACAAATCACATTAGTCCTTTCATGGGTTTCTAACAGCTCCTCAGCATCAGACGGTTCAGCTTCAAGGTCTATGATTTCATGACCTTCTTCTTCGTCAGACTCACAGACTGAATTCTCATCAGCTACTGTGTCAAAAACCGACTGTATATAAGTCTCTTGCTCAGCATGGCTTTAACTATATAATGAAATAACTATAAATATTTGCGTAAGTGTTGCAAAGGTTCATGTTGTTATCTATTGTATGCACGTTAAGACAGATAATTTATTTTATTTGATTCCTTTTTTTCTAGTTTGATTAGTTTTTTTTCTAGTGCACACATTTGATCTATTTTAATTTTGCTATAATTTATAAATATGACTAATATATGTCATTGTAGTGATCACGATGCTAAAAGATTAAATCTTCCTTTCAACCATATCTACCGCAATTATGGAGACAGCGATGAAAGCACCTCCCATCTGCTTTGTTTCTGTCCAGGATATGCGTAGCGCCGTCTTACCACTTTAGGGACTTGCTTTTTTGAGGTTCTTGGTGAACTGCAAGGCCTTGCATTACATAGCATTATAAACTTTGCCGAAGTTTCTAAGTGATTCTATCCTGTAAGTTTTTAAATATGCAATAACATAATGTGCCTATAGGCCTAAGTGAATTCCTTGGGTTCACCGGTATAACCTACCCAGTGTTTGCTTTGTCTTTTTATATTATCGTTTCAATATTGATTAACAGATGAAAATTTTATCTATTCCAATGTTTAGTTCATGAGGAAAAACTTTTGTTTCTTCAACCCAATATTTATTGGTTTTAATTAATGGTAATTAAAAGAAAAATCTATATATATACCGAGCAAATCACGTTTAATTATTTTTGAAATAAAATTAAATTTATAATTTCGTTATTTCGGTAAAGCATATTATTTATTTGTAAAGGATTTCATATATAAAACTGGCATTAAAAAAAACGATATAACACAAAATATGTTTCCTCAGGTTTTCAGTTCAACTTTCAACATTTTTTGTCATAAAATTAAGTTATTGTTTAATCTCACCACCAGCTCTTTGCACCGAAAACCTAGAACTAATATTAATTTTTATGATTGATATTAAAGTTTTTAATTAAATGAAAAATATATTGCATTACCTATAATTAAATTAACAAATTTCATTCACTTTCAAAGTTTAACGCAACCGGTTCAGCATTGCTTGAAGGCATTCTTGCTATGAACTGGTCTGGGATTCCTGCTGCACGTAATTTGTTACGATCAATGGAAGCAAGATTTTTGTTATAGAATAAAATTGCTTCCCAGCACATCTCCGATAGCTTAGGTATAGTAACCCACATTTTATAGAGCGCATTGCGACGTTTCATTGACCACACACCGCATGAAATCCCTCCAAATAAATACATTGCGCCTGTCTCAGAGCAAGACGCAGAATGAAAGAATATTGGTGTTGGTAAGCGCGCAGTACGTAATAAAGTCCATTGCTTAGTACGCATATTTATTTTCCAGACATCCGAAAAAAATGATCTGGAATCCGCTTGGCAGCCACCTGAAATAACAGCCTCCACATCGCCATTAGGTGTTGTATACTGGGCGCAGCCAAAGCATTTTCGTGATTTCGGATAACCTGTTATCTCACGTATATATAACGCTGGCGTTTCGTCTGGATATGTATAAAATTGTTCCCAGCAATGAGTTTTTATATTAAAAGCTTCTATGGAATCAAAACCAACACATATCTGCTGTGAAGTGCCACCACCTAGGAGAAATAAGTAATTGCCGTCATTTACAATTCCATGACCATAACGTCCTACTGGATCGTTATGCCTTCCTGGTCGACTAGCATAAATAACTTTCCATACTAACGACTTCAAATTTAGTTTATAAACATGACTATAAAAATCGTAGCCAGTCGTGCCCCCAATTGCGTACAGGAAGTCATCATGAACAGCAATAGCTGCACCATAAACAGCCGGAGGTAAATCTCCACTGACAGATAATCTAGTAGCGGATGGATTTCTTCCTGTAGTATAAAGTATGCAGTCATTAGAACGTGACTCTCCAAAAGGGAATCCTGTTCCACCATAACTAATTAATCCATTTCTCCAAATAGTGAATGCACTAGCAGTTAAATCACTTGGCATATCTGTTGAACTTCTTTCATCTAATACCAAATGCCATCTATTGGTAGCATCGTTAAATGACCACAAATCCTGAAAAATCAAACGACGGCGCTGACGTCTGGCTGCGTTTGCCGTACGTGGATTATAACCACCCAACACAAATACATTTGATTCCGTCGCTATTACTTGATGACCGCTACGTGGCTCAGGAATATTCAACACACTGCGCTGCTTTAAATTTCTCTTAACCAAGACATATGGGGAAAACTTATAGAGCGGATTAATGTTAACATCCGCCAAAGCTAACAAACGGTCGTCATCATCTGAAGAGTTAGAACTAAAATGCACTTCTTCATCGCTGGATGTGATGCGCTCATATCTTTCATTAAAATTTCTATACAATAATCCAAACATATCAACATGAAAGTCGACTTGCTCATCATGATTCTGTCCATCCATTTTTACTCTGAAAGTCTTTTCAGTGTTTACGGATCTTCTGTTACCTATTAAAAATATATATAAAGTTATTAGAATACTTTTAAATTGAATTTTATTAGGAAGAAATTTTTTTATAAATTATAAAAAATGTTACTGTAAATTTGACAATCTTCATCCTAACTTAATTTCAGTTGCTATAACAACTGTCAGTTTCTTAATAAATTGTCATATATTTATATGGAAGTTGATTCCTTGCTCCAAGAAAAGAAAATAAAATAGTTCATTTAATTAGTTTCCATTGACGTTTTCAACCGCAATTGGACTCTGAAGTGAACTACGTAGTGTTTTTTGGACAAAAAGAAAGATGTTGCTTGTGAGATACCGTGCGGAATAAAGGAAAAATTGCTTTCGCAGGATATATTCGTATAAATATGGATTTAAGCATGGATATGAACAAAACAAAGATTTTAAAAAAGTTTGGGTTTTTATAAAAATTATCCAAAAAATCAACTCTGAACCATCATAATTCAGAGCTCCTAATTCAGAACTTCTAGAGCCAATTATTAATGTAAATTAAATCTGAAAAAGGAAATAAAAACCTATAACCGCCTTAAGGAGCAATGGTCGTAGTTTTTTTTAGATACATCCGATAATTGGAGTTGAACATAGGCTTGAATTTTGAGACCAAAATAGATACAGTCATTGACTCGTTCGAGCATAAATAATGCACAAAAATTAACAGAGGAAAATCTGCAGGAGAATTGCAATTAATTTGCAATTTCGAAGTATCGATCAAAACTTCACATTGAAGAAAAATTTTAAATAAGTGGTACGGTTGATGATTGTCCACTTCAAAAGAATTTTTAATAGAACTAAATAAATTTAAATAATACTTGCATTTAGAAGTCTGAGTCTAGGGCATTTAATTAAGAAAGACTCGTGAACAATAACAAATTGCATACTTTAAAATGGTTTTACTATTTATTTTATTTATTGAAATTCACTATATAAGTCAAAAAAAGAAATCAAGCCAATGATATTAATTCTACAATGTACAAAAGCATAAGTGAATTTACGAGAAACAATCTGTAGAAAGATCGACTGTTCCCGTCTATCTACAGCAATCTATAAGCTGATCTTATACAACACAATCAAAGATATTGACATGTAACGAAATGCCTTTAGTAAGACATAAGTAAATATTGAGTAACGTCAATGACGTTTAACCAACAGCACCTCAATGAGCAATTCCAATATAATGCCAAACAAAATTAGTTGGAGTAAAATCTACCATTAATAAAACAATATATGGTACGTGCTAACTGCTTCGTCAATTGCACGAGCGAATAGCTTCGTCGATTGCACAAGTTAATAGCTTCGTCGACTGCACAAGCTATTAGCTTCGTCGATTGCACAAGTTAATAGCTTCGTCAACTGTACAAGCTAATAGCTTCGTCGATTGTATGAGCCATTAGCTTCGTCAACTGCTAAAATTAGTAGTTTCGTCGATTGCACGAGCGAATAGCTTCGTCAACTGCACAAGTTAATAACTTCGTCGATTGCACAAGTTAATAGCTTCGTCGATTGCACAAGCTAACAGCTTCCTCGATTGCACGAGCGAATGACTTCCTCGATTGCTCGAGCTAATGACTTCGTCGACTGTACGAGCCATTAGCTTCTTCAACTGCAAAAATTAGTAGCTTCGTCGATTGCACGAGCGAATAGCTTCGTCAACTGCACAAGTTAATAGCTTCGTCGATTGCACAAGCTAACAGCTTCGTCAACTGCACAAGTTAATAGCTTCGTCAACTGCACAAGCTAATAGCTTCGTCGATTGTACGAGCCATTAGCTTCGTCAACTGCACAAGATAATAGCTTCGTCGATTTTACTATTTTACTTTATTAGCTTCGTCAACTGCAAAAATTAGTAGCTTCGTCGATTGCACGAGCGAATAGCTTCGTCAACTGCACAAGTTAATAGCTTCGTCGATTGCACAAGCTAACAGCTTCGTCAACTGCACAAGTTAATAGCTTCGTCAACTGCACAAGCTAACAACTTCGTCAACCGTACAAGCTATTAACTTCGTCGATTGTACGAGCCATTAGCTTCGTGAACTACACAAACTAGTAGCTTCGTCGATTACACAAGCTACGTGTATTGGCTTCGTCGATTGCACTAACTAATATCAAAATTAATACACCATATGCTAAATTTCAAAAATATATGCTATATACGTTACTTAATGTACAAAAATGTAATAAAAATTTATGTATATAAAATGAAAAAATTTACTTACAGCGATATTTCCTTGCTTGAAAGTATGGAATTCGTTTTACTAGTAAATTACTATGGATGCACTATCAGTAGCGAGTTTACTATGGATGCAGTCCGTTGTGGTAGCGAGTTTAAATTTAATAAACTTTATTGCAATTAAAACAGATTCGAGTTTTATAAAAATAAAGTTATGAAATTCTCAAGCAAAATTACGTCTGCTCACTTCACTTCACTGATTAATTTCATAAAATAAAATCTGAAGTTTACTCAAAGCAAACGCAAACTCAACCGCTTACTTGGTTAGATGAAATGCTTGTGATTGGAAAAAAATAGTTATAAAACATGCTTACTCAGTTTATTGAAATTACAGTGAAAACTCGATAAAACAGACGCTATCATGTGTTGCGTTTGCACGAGGCTTTAATGATTTTCAGGAAATAAGCATTTATACGGCGATTTGCAGTCTAGAAAAAGTCGTGAAAATTGATTGTGATTAAGAATTAGCATTGACAGACGGTAATATAATTTATCAAAAAAGGTTGAAATATCGATTTATTTGCTAATTTAAGAGATATCATAAGATATATAGCATCAAATTTAATTACTATATTGCACATTAAGGTTTTTTATGTAGATAATGGAATTTATTTATGCAATATTTAATATGTATTTATAATAGTTTTATATTAAATCGATTTTTAACGTCCATTTTGACGTAAGAAACTGAAAACTTAGTATAAACTAGTATTTTCAATAGAGAGGTATTTCAAACCATATTAAATTACAACCATAAAATTTTTATTATTATATTAATAATATGAATTTTTAGTTGATCATTCTAATACATATATCAATATAATATATCATAGCAGCTGTGTGGGATGGGAAACACTTATCAGCACGATTTCCTACTGATTCAGGAGTAAAGCAAGGTTACGTACTCAGTCCAATTCTCTTTTCCCTTTATATAGATGATGTGGTTACACATCTATTTGAAGGCGCAAATATAAATGGTGTTAATATTTTAAAATACCTTTTTATATGTAGATGTCATCGTTCTTCTAGCAGAAAGTAGCGATTGTTCACAAAATATGATATATGAGGTGCATAGTTATTGTAAGCTACAAGGGCTAACAGTTAATATTGAGAAATCAGAAACGATAGTCTTTAAACAGCATCACAGGCGATATACAAATGAGGAAATATAGACATTAGGAGGATAAAAAATACAGAAATAGTTTAGGAATATCTTGGATTATGGGTGCAACATGCTACATTTAACTGCAAAATTGAGGGAAGCTAAAAGAGCTATTAACTGCTCATGAAAAAATATATTTGAAAATATAGATGTTGCATTCAAAACATAATATCAATTCAACGAAGCTACTGCAAGATCAATAATGTGCTATGCTACACAAGTATGGAAAATTCTCCAATATGAGGAAGTGAAAAAACTTTTACATTTTTTTATATAAAAAATAAGGCGAATATTGACAACACGCCCAATCGAATGATTTATTTGGAGACTGGGTTGTCACTTTTGTACTTATCCATTTTAAGCACATCTTATTTTTAGTTTTCAACATGGAAAAAAAATTCTAACTATATCTCTAACGCAAGAAAACAGCCTTGTTTTTAAAACTTGGGCTGATTTATAAACGGATCATGGCAAAACGCTGACAATCGACAACATTTAGTAGTGCAAAAAAATATATATGTAAAAATCGGTACTGTAAAAAGTTCGAAGCTGAAAGTCGACGAAGTGCTTCCTTTCCAAGTCCGATATCTTTAATGAAAGACAGTATAGAGCCTATCTTTCCTAATCTTGAATCCTTATGATCCATTAAATACACTCCCAGATGTTTTTTCTGCTTGTGCATCAGTATCGTGCACTCCCCATGCACATGTTATCCAATTTCTCTCTCTTCTCTACAGTATCTGCAGTCTGAGTTGGTTTGAATTCCTAATTTCGATAGCTCATTATTCAATCTACAGTGTCTATAGTTCCTTTTTTGATTATGCTATGGAATATTTGAAGCGCTTTAGGTTGTAAGTCCCTAAAAGCATTTTAGATTGTGAAAGTAAAAGTCTTGGTAGTCTATTCCAATAGAGTTCTCTTTCTTTTTCCTCAGCACCGTTCATAAGAATGAACTCATTAATTTATGAGTTAAATTCAGTAAGTAATTATTTATTTGTTTAAACAATAATAATGATGGAACATATATCTGGCGGGTTTCCATTACATTTGCATTAAAATTCAATTATTTATCTGCAGGCGGTACCGATTAGCAGCTGTTTTTGATTTCACCACAAAAGAAATTGAACAAAACAGCTTTCTACTTTTTTTTAAGATTTTTGTTTAGAATAGCTTAAGTCTTATAAACGATCATCTGGGTGATCTTACAAAGATCTTACGAAAGACTTTTAATGATTTTAATTTGCCAAAATTGCTCTATAAACGGTTTGATATACTTGTACCGTCAATTTTCGCTTTAAAGAACTGTAATTGTACAAAATTCTAAGTTTCTTAGCCCAACCAAATGTGTCTGTTTAATTTATATCTTTCATAATGAACATAGTTGTTAATAATGCGTATTGTTAGATATTGTAAATGTTTTTAATTAATCCCAACATTCATCGCATCCCAACATTCATAGTAAATAAATTTGAAATTTTTAGTTTACGAAAAAGATAGCATTTTTTAATGAACTCTGAACCTATAAACTCATAATTAAAGTTGAAATATTTATCATAACAAATGAATCATGTCAACAGATATTTGTATATAAACTAATTTTTAGTCAATATAAGTATGCATGACCACATCAATATACATGACTACCACATTCAGATATATTGATATCGTCAAATTAAACTGCAAGGATTTAGTTTTATAACCAAAACAAATCAATTCTCTATACACCAGAGTTTAGTATGAATGTTCGTGAGTACATATATATATATAGAAATATATGTTTGTGATAATAATTATCACTCACAAAATCGTATTTCGTATTTAAAATTTATTCAATTGTTTATCTGGATTCACTCACTTCCTGTGTATTTTCATTTTGTATCTTTTTCAGTGCAATCGGCAATCGAATCAAATCATATCAATGCAACTTAAACCGCAATTTAATATGAAACTTTTAATTAAACATTTCATTCGAACAGAAAAACATACGTGCTTAGGTTAAATAAATTCAAGTAATAAACACTTGTTGATTAGTTTGCAAATAAAAAATAAACTGACAACAATAACAAGACAAATGAACAATATATATAAAAACATATAGGTATGTATATATCGGAAACAATAAAATATTTATTGACATAAACCAGATGACACCAACTTCTTGACAAATACAAATGGTCTAAACCCAAGAATGAAATGGAATAACTTCTATTTTATATATTGACTTGAAGAGTACAACAAATACATCGTGTAAATATAGTTTTTTTGTTTAAATATCATTTCCAAACTTATGGAACATAAAATTCTATAAACAATTTGATCTAATTCAATAACCGTTCTTGAGATACAACGCGTAAAATTGGGACGCTTAAGAAATATTATATAGACATCCGTATCTGCTATTATTTAACCGAACATTCTATGCCTTGGCGGCCCCTTGAATGTTAAAATTTCTAATGATGCCAATGAAGAAATGTGTACAAGACTAACTTCCATCTTGGTTTGATGCGAGGCCCATCTAAAACCACTGCTACAATATGGGTTGTAGCACACGTTGGTGAATATGCAAATCCACACCGATTGTAAACGAAAACTGCACATTCCTCCCGCGTAAGATTAAGTATTAACCAACAGTCACTACGAGCCCAACCCCAACTGGTCAACCGAAGCTGCAAGCTCACTGACCCCCGTAAAGCGGAGCGGATCACTAACTAACATGCACACTTCTCACACAAGTATCGGCGTTGTGCCGGGATTTTAGTCGCCTTTTACGACATATTCTAACCCCTTCACCGCAGGAGAAATGTTATATAGACAGTCATGGTCATGTCATATGTGAAACTGTTGTTATTTTCAAAGTATATTAAAAAATTGAGACTAAAGTGGAAAAGTCATATTTCCATTTGGTGGTGGAAATATCCATTTGGTAGGCATGGGTAATTAATAAAAATATACTTATAAACCCACACTAAGAAAATAAAATTTTGAAATTTAGTTATAAAAAGTCGTAACAGAATAATACTAAAGATAGTAAATTGACAAACTCATGTCGTTTCTAAAAGACCGAAAAATTGTAAGTAGCATATGTCGTATTACGGCACGTACTATATCATCCTTATATGGCGTTTACACTGGCCGAAAATGACTCATTTGAAAACAGTCTCTTGAAAGTGTTTACATTCGTTGTAAATCATTTGTGCTCATTTCAAACAGCTGATTTTTCAACTTGCTTGTTGATTTGATTTTTGGCCCATACCAATAGAAATGTTGTATGAATGTTAATTACACCTTCAAACCTTACAATATAAACAGAAAACTTGTTTTTTGCTCCGATTATCTCTATTTTTGTAAATATGTCAAAAATAGCTGTTCTAAACTGTCAAAATGCCTTGAAAAGCTTTTATTTGGTATATGTTCAATGTATTCACTTGCATTTGAAACATATTTAGAACTCATTCTAACCTCGTTGGAACTCATTTATACAGAATCAGATCCAATGGATCTCATATGCGCTTAAAATTTTGTAAGCAAAATTTTTCTCATTTTAGATTTTTGACCAAAATAAGCCAGTTGAGGTCAGTGTAAATGCCATATTAGCCATAAGTACCATATATGGCAATGAATTGCATTATACTGTGCGACTTTTAAAGTTAAATGCTAAAAATATGATTATGAAAAACCTGCATTATTTACTAATTAATTATACGGTTTTGGAACAGTTGGTTAAGGTATGCTGATTCTGAGCTTCATATTTGGCAGAACCCGAGTTCGATTCGTGGTACTTGCACTCTCAAAAATAATTATTTACAAATAATTAAATACAAGAATGATTTCCAAGACCACAGATGATGGGTATTTGCCAATACTCGAAACAGTTGTATGGTCAGCCAAAAATTCAATTAATTAAAATAACATACAAAATAAAATTTTTGTTGTTGTAATTCACTACTGTTCGAAAAAACCCCTCTAATTAATTATATAAATTATTTATATTTATAATCAAAGATCACACCTCTGTTTCATGGTATTAACACAGACAATTTATTGCTTGTTAACATATTTTGAAAGTGAACTTTGATAGTTAACAATTTCGAGTGATCTCTGTATTTTATCTCTGCATTCTCTTTTTTAATGCAGTAGAAAACTATGATGAAATAGCAATAGTATGCGAGAAAAGGACAACTAAGTCTACAAATATTCTAAATCTACAATAGTATGCGAGTAAAGGACAACTAAATCTACTAAATCTGATGAAATAGTGTGAGAGAGAGAGAGAGAGAGAGAGAGAAATGTGAAAAACATTACATAAATAATATACTACAACGAAAGATGACTAACATTCCTAATTATATTTTAAGTTTAACACAGAAATTTAGGACAGCCGATTGCTATATTTTTTACCATAAAAGCTTTTTTTGACGTAAAAAGTCTGCAACCAAGAGACGACTGAATATTTATATTCTATCCATTTATCGTAAATAAAAATGCGTGAATTATTGGTTTATATATATGTATAAAACGGCAGTAATGTTCATATAAACGTTCAATTCTTTAGCCAATATATGCCAGATGATACTCCCTACAATATAACGATGAAGTGTGTTCAGCCACCGATTTGATTTGTTTAATTCCACCGACGTTCTTAAGTCGGAATGTATTTGCTTTTAGATTTAGATTAATTTTGACTATAACCATTTAACCTACTACTTACTAACTTGAACTTGGAGGACTTTAAATAGTTGTTGTTGTATCAAGCTTTATAAACTTTATTAAAGCGTATAAAATTATAATGTTTGAATGGGAAACAAAACAAGTATGTATATGTAGCGTGTGATTTATGAATAAAAAAGTCTCACAAATATTTTTTCATCTCAATATACTCAAACTGACCTAATTATTGGAATTCACTACAGCTCCTTCAAGACAACATGCACCATTTCAGACTACGATCTGAAATGGTACTTCAGTTCTGATTTATTCATTTCTAATTATATATTTTTTTTATTTTCCGGTTAAATAATAATAGATGAGCAAACTGCACTTATTCGTACTTTAAAGTTATAATAGTTATTATGAAAAACACTATACTTCTTCTAAATTGAAAACTAAAAAGACAGCTGAATTTTATATTTACTACAGCTGTTTTCTGGAGAGCTTCCCAGGGCAGATAGTTATTAAAAACTGGATTTCGTATGTAAAGTGTGTATATTATAAATTAATAAAATAGCAGACTAAAACTTTTTTCTTTATAATCGTTTTTATTAATTATTATAAACATGTAGTATAATATATTTGTTTGGATATAAGATTGAATGTAAAATTAAATAAAATATTAATTAATTAGAACCAATAAATGATATAATAAGAAATGCCTGTAAGAGTCTTCTGTCAGCCGTTGAGCATTATTGAATTCTTAGATCAAAAAATTTTATTTAAATGTTTTTTTCTACATAGCTAAAGCAAATATTATTTCTAAGTGATTCACTCCAATTAATATATCAATTATTTTAGACTATCACTACCTAACGAAGAATGGATAATGGATAGCCTGCTGTTAAATCAGTTAAATATGTTGTATCCTAAAAATAGAACATATGTCAAAGCTCTTACTTTGCAGCTAATTTCCATTAAATCACAGAAGATCTTCTTGAACTTTGATATGTTCTGTTGCAACATGTTTTGTCTGCTGCGGATCCAAGCTTTTTACGCAATGTCTATCTTAACCGATCATATTGATGTCTATATGGTATACGAAAAGAAAATTGCTTTTCTCGCAGCGTTGGCTTGGTTTACTTTGACAATGCTAAGTAGTTGGGATTGATATTGTATTAATATATTGAAAAAGAGTGTACTAAAGTAAATTTAAATAAATTTTATATATATTTAAAGAATCTTTCGTTTGTTTAGTTACAAACTGAAAACTTGAGTATATTCATGAGAGTATATTCATTATATCATATTCTACAAATATTTTAAATTCTTATATATCTCGAATGATATAGAAACTCACTGCCCTTTTTCAAATATTGGAGCAGCGTTAATATTTTCAAGTACTGGAATATATAGTGGATTAAACACAAAACACACTTCTTATAAGCGCTGATTAAAAGAATTGTATGTTTGGTTTAAGATCAAAAATATCAAACCATATAGTATAATAGACTTTAATGTGGTCTAAATACGTGAACCAGTTCTGAAGAGTTCACCATTCAAAATGGTGACATAGAATACACAAAGCAATTTTGAACTATAAACTTTCTTAATAAGAGAACAGCATATCCTGCATATACCGGTATATGGTATACGACTCTTGCTGAGCGAAAATCAATTTAATTATATAAAATAAGACAATTTGTTTTCATATTATATTTTATTTTAGATGAAAAAAAATAGTAGAAATGTATCAAAAATTTCACAATTTTGTTAATGGAATATTTTCCGTTGAATTAATTTAATAACATTGTTTATTGCATCTAAAATTGTAGAATGTAAGACTCCGAGTTCCATTTAATATTAAATTCATTACAACTTACTTGTAACTAATTAAGTATATTTGGGTTTTTTAATTAGTTTTGTCATAGACTGCTCTCTCAATTCGTCTCATCTACCTCAAAATTTAGTTTGCTTAGTGGGTTGAATCTTTTCTAAATATTTTTTGATTTATTTGTTTTTCATTTATCAAAGAATAAGAATACACTTCCATTTACCTGAATCTTAGTCAATATTTGACTCAACGTCAAAGTCCTTCCTATACTCGGATTCATTGGAGGAATCATAGTCTTCATCATTATTCGGCTCATTAAATGAAAATGCATATTCTTCCCCGTCTTCCTGCTCATCTACATCAAACACTGGTACTGGAGGGTTAATTGAAATGGATTCAATAGACTTCTTCAAAAGTAGTTTAGAGCAAACCGACTGATGTAACCTTTCCATGATGAACAGCAAGTTTTCGTAATACTTCAATGCAATATAAATCACGCAACGAATATTACAATGTAATATATCTCAAGTAAATTTATATGGAATATTTCAGATATGACATTAATCGAAGAACCAATTTGAAACAAAATTTTCTAAGATGACTTGGTTTTTATTTGAAATTCTTAGCTATAGTCATAGATATGAAATAATTATTGTTTTTTTATGCAAATTTTAAGATTGAGAATAAGAGAATGAGGGAAATTCTAAGTTGTGCCGATAATGTAGTGATGTGTTGATACATGCTGATAAATGGCTAAATGTGTGCAGTGCAAGAAATCCCAAAAAGTCTCAAATTTGGTTTAGCATCAACTTAGCCTAAATCGCACACCTCCTTAATGCTAGAATTTGAGCCTTTTAGGAATACAAAGTAAGGTGGTTTGGAAAAAAATAGTCCGCAAATAGTCCGTTATAGTCCGCATACTAGTTGCCTCTAGTATAGAGAAGAAAACTGTAGAAAAATAAAACTTATTAGTTGTTATCAACCATTTGTGCATTTTATTATAGCTATTGTATTATTTACCAATTTTATTAAATTAAAAAAAAATTTAACAATTTAACTGACCACTACATTAAAATCGAAATTATGTTTAAATTGCTTAAGAAAGTGTGTGGACAGACATACACCCACATCTTCACAATCGATTCATTATATTACCTCATGCTTTTTTTTTATAGTAAAATATTATCTCGGGCACACATTTAATGAGGATATCGTTCCATATCTACTCCTTGACTAAACCAATGGAAGTCATTTTACTAAAAAACACCATTAACTATGATAAACAGCAAAAATAGTGAATTTAAATTTTTCTAGAATTACAACAATTATAGTTTATAATAACTATTATAATTATGAATAAGTTCAAAGAAAAAAGCTGTTCAGTACTTTCTTTATTAATAAAAACAATATTTTTTTTAAACTCATATTTGACGAAAGAAACTATTTTTAATAGAAAATATTTAAGAGTAATGGACCGCAATAATAACATTTTAAAATAAATTGAATCTTTTGACTAATAGCTGTTTCAAATATTGTCAAGGATTTGGAAAGGAATATGCTTTCAATATAAATCAGAAACCTGAAAGCAATGAACGCAATGAAAGCAACAACAGATGTAATGATCGACGATCATTTGATTGTATATTACGTTCTCAGAGAAATACCCTAAAACAATCATTTAGCGATCAAAGACCAATTAATGTCATCTGAAAAATCAGTTTTCTGAAAAGTCGAACCCGTTATGACTAAATTCCAATTTGAGTAGAACTTTAAGATATTTAAAAAAAAGATTAATAATATTTCATTTCGTTTGTGTATTTTTAACTAAATCTAATTGATTATCTTAACAATTTCAATTAAAAAAATATTTTAGTTATTGACAATACGCAACACAATTTCAAAAAATAGTAAACGCGTATAAAAGTTTATGTATAAAAAGAACAAAGTCGAAAAGCAATGAACCTTAAGCCTTCACTAGCAAGATATTGACAAGTTTCGAGCAATTTTGATTCTGCATTTTTCAGGTTTTTTTCAAGCTTCACAAATCTACGACTTTGCCAAAGTACAACCTTCTTTAGATACTTTTAGGTGTGCTTTGACTGTTGTTTAGATTTTCGTTGATAGTACGTCTCTCATACATTTCTGCAATAATAAGTTTATTGTATGACAGTACAAACAATAATATAATTTACACCTTTTTCCATGTTCTTCTCTTTGAAACGACAATCAATTAAATTGCCTTCATCTTCGCATAGTGGAAACGCATTAGGCTTAATATCAAAGTTTGGCGAAGTGATATTGTCATTGTTGTAGTTTTTCACCTCGTGCGATGAACTAGTTTTAACATTAATATTGTTCTCAAAACGATCCCCCTTTGCACTTATTTCATCAATCTGAAAATTGCAATCATTAATAATGTTTACTCCCTATATATCCAAAATGGTGTGTAGTTCATCAATGTAGCTATTAGTTTTAGTTTCATTAGTTTCTGCAACATTTCGTTTTCGCTTGTCCTCCGATTCTTCTCTGAGTTTTTTTTTAAAACGTAATATTGCCTATAAATCTTCTCCAGATTTTGCGCTTGCCTATGTTATGAATGCAAATACATCATAGTAACTAGGTTCCTCTGTTATTTTAGATAGCACGTCAATGTATTCTGTAGCTATAGAAAAAATAGTTAAACAATATTATTTTTTGAGTGTTATTATTTCTATTTAATAATTATGGAAACTTTTATATCTATTTCTTGGTTTTGGAATGTGATATAATATCTTATGGAATTATTTTGTTGAGATTTTGAGTGAATACACTTATGGTATATTATTGGAAGGGAAAAAATTAATATATTTAAAATTATAAAAATTAATTCATAATTTAGTTTTTATATCAATTTATTCGATTTTTACATTTTCCAGAATGAATATTTTTGTTTTTTATTTATTGTTTGAAGGTAGATCAATTCCAGCTCTGGCATTAATCTTAGGATGAGGACATCAACCTGAACGGTCACGATCTTTGCCTATGTTATTCGAAAATTTGAATTTCTATTTTTGAATAACAATATATTTAATTATAAATGATTGTATTTTTCAATAATTTAAGCCTTTTTAATGTTCTTTTATTTCATTTGTTTGTTTAAAAATTATTTATGTATTTATTAGAATTTCTTTTATTGGAATAATTTTATTTAAATTAAATTGTGCTCACATCAAGTTGATTTAAAACCATTAATTATTGTTTCTTTTGTTGCTCATATATGAATTATGTTAACCGATATTAGAAATTTAAGGAATTAAGGAATTTATGATAGTTATAGATTAATATTTCAACATGGATTATATATTTCAGATTGATTTTGTTTAGTTAATATTAGATATGAACACTTAGAAAGTCGAAGTGTATTAATCAATAAGGAAATATTAAATTTTTTACCATTATTAATTTTATAATGATTTTTATTAAGTTCTGGAGATATAGCTGTTCTTTCTACTTTAAATTTATTACGAAAAATTTCACTAATGAATATAGTGAACACACAAGATAACTTAAAAAAACAAGCAACAGAAATCCCTTTCATAATACAACAAATTTAAGCAACCCTGTTTTTGAAATGTCTTTCAAAATTCTTCATTTCAAAACGTTAAATTGCATTGCTTTTAGACTGTTATAAATCCTTGTCATATATTATCTGTCATTGCGTTGTTTCAAATAAGTTATTTCTGCAGATAGAAATTTCTGGATACCAAATCTTGATTTTTACTTAAGTAAGATTTAACTTAGTAGTAATTTAACGGCATAATGGTTATTTGTAAATATTTTTTGCGCGGCCAGTGTTGGTATGGTTCTAAATGTCGTGATGAGCATGTAGATATTAAATACGACATAAAGGCTGATATAAAAAAGGCTGTTCATGGCAAACAGTGGCAATTGTCGTGCTATGGACCGTTCAAAGGTAAGCCGTGTATACCAGATTATATTGAAGATGTGTCGTTTGAAGAAATTCGTCTGGAGTATTACAAAGTTAAACAGACAAATGATTTTGCAAAGGTTCATCAAGCCGTCACTATGCAATTTGAGGAAGCAAATAACAAAATGAAAGCTCTTTCGAAGGTAACTGCTAAAACTGTAAAAATGTTAGTCAATATTTATGAACATAATGACAAGTCTGTTATGACTGACAAACCTAAAACCCATCAAAATATTTTTGGAGGCAGTGATTTAAAAGCTATGCGCAATATTGCGTCGGTTGGTGATATGCCTGTAGAACAGAGTTTTGCGTCCATTTTTAAAAAATCATACGTACTGGACTCAAATTCAATTTTTAGTGGTTCCCACACCAATTCTTTGTTCAAACAACAAAATTCTGAAATGCAAGCACCGAGCAGTTATATAAATTATTTTGGCCAAGCCTCATATATTGAGCCACAAAAACAGTCTCTTGGTGCATTTGGTCAGCAGCAACAACTGCAATACACGAAATCAATATTTGAACAAGCTAACGGCGCAAATAATATATTTAATTCAAATACTCCAAGTATCTTTTCTAATCAATTTATACAAAATAGTGTACAAACTCAGTCGACTACCACACTTTCTCAAAGCGAAATGCAGCAGATACTACCACCATCTCCTGAACCAATGTTAGTGGATGAAGAGCCTGAGGAGCAGTCGTTTCAGTATCTGATGCAATGATCCCAGTGACTCAATTATATACAACTTGAAGCCTTCAAATCAGATTAATTTAATCCAGGGAATGTGCCAACGAAACCAACACAAAAAAGAATACAAGCATATTAAATAAGAATATATCACATCTCGAGTTTCATAGAACTTGAGTTTACATTTGTAATCAATCTAGAAAATCCAAATATATTTGTTTGCATAAAAATGAAAAGATGGCTTAAGGACGTAATATGAGACGTTCATAAAATATTACTTTACTGATTTTTACTAATGATATCTGCAACAAATTTGCGGATTTATTATTCAAGATATAAGAATATCTATTACAAAGTAAGATCACCAATCCTGTATCTAATGGAATTAACATATAAATAAAAAACAATTTTTGCTATAAAATCCAGTCGTCTTCTAATACGTTAAGGTTATGTTATGTTAAAGTGAATTAGAACTTAGTAACCGGATCTGCTTTACTCAGTGGGCCAAGTTGTCGATCTGATGAATACTGAATTTCGGAACCTGATATTTTTAACTGATTATTTCTTAGTTTATTTAGGTCTAATAGTAATGAGAAATTTTTAATATTTATTTGACTATAGGGCAATAATTATTTTCTACTGTTAATAGCATCTAATATAACAACATCTTGGCAGACATAATATATGCAAACGCCTTCAAATACACCCGGCATTATGTTGAAATATATATTTTCTGTTATATGAAATATATCAAGTTCACTAAAAATACAATTAGAAATAATTCCAAATTCATGAGTTGTTAAGCAATAAATATTCTTCAAGTGTATACTTGGTTCGTACATTTTGCTCAAAGTCACATATTTCTCGGCAGTTTTAAGTTTTCTGGAATCTTATTTGGCAAGAAATATTCTATAAGACTGGGAAATGAATGATATTTAGTATAGCACAAGTTTACAGTGTATTGAAATGAAACCCATACGGATATTACTTTCCATTTTAAGGACGAAAAGTTTGCACTAAATGAAATGAGTTATGGAACAGTTACATTAGCTATATATTTTTGATTAGTAGTTCCTTATTTAGTAAATAAAAAAGTTCAGAAAAGCAATTAAATTGAAATTTCGGAGACAGCATGTATATATCCAGCTGTGCTGATTTAAACAAAATATCGCCTTCCGATATTTTTGCATTAACAATGTTTTGAATTTGAAACCTTGTGGGTCCTGAAATATATTCATAATTTATATAATCTTAAGGAACTGGTGTTCTGATTTTATTTCATTAAATGGTCCGGAATAAAAACTTTTGAAATCGTACAAGTCCTTTTTGATGTTTGAATTACAACTGGTAAAAAATAAATTGAAATATCTGAAATCAATTTGGATGTCCTACTTCACTTATTCATAACTTTTTTATATACCATAAAAAAACATTTAAAATTTTGCGACCTGTCTCTAGAGCAGCAATAAATGAATATTTGTGTAGTGATTTTTAAAAGAATATTTAGAAACCTTATATATTCTCTTTTGAAAGTCAGTAAATGGTTCGTTTGTTAAATGGAATGAATAGTACTTATTTATGGTTCGTCTATCTTCCTCTCGTAATCGTTTATGGTTTTCACTTATATTATAAAAGCTTCTTTGGGATCTAAAATTGTTAATTTAATCTTATTAAGACCAAATTTATCAGAAAAGTGAGCATTTGATTGCAAAACTGAAACTAAAAGCGCCGTAAAAATGCTATCTTCTGAATCCTTTTTGCTGCAAGTTGGTTCTTTAATATTTTTAAATTTCGTTTGAAAAATGGACTCAGTTACTAAATAGAAGATGCTTCTTTTCAGGAAAGAACAGTTTGAAATCGATGTTTATCTACAAAGTATATTATATCTTTGAATATTAGAAATGTTGATCATACAGTATCCAAAACACCTGGCAGAGAAAGGTGAAAGCTGTGTCATAGTCACACCATATATATCTGTACAAAATGTAATGTTCCTTTGCACTCTAAGTGTTTCATAAATTATCATTATAAATAAATTCAGTGTTTAAAAAAATACAAAAAATAAAAAATTACTAAAATTAAAAACAGAAAAACTTTTTGGTATATGAACCTTTATTCTGACAATGGTGCGAACACGCACCAAGATTGGTTGGTCCAAGACAATCTTTTTTAGATTTACTTTTCATAGGAAAGTAGTAGAAATATTTTTACCTAAATTTAAATAAAGCAGTTAAAAAATATTTCATGAATAGTGAAAAGTTTTTATTTTACATTACAATTTTATAATGTATTTATGAATATATTGCTAATTATTAAATTATTTAAGTACAAGTATCTTCCAGAATTCATTATTCTTATAAAATGAAGTAGGAGGACTAATTTTTTTTTACAAAATTTTTTTGTTATAATATATTAGGTCTGTTCCACTAGCTACTCCTATTAACTTTGCGTAACACTGTGTATACACAAGTGCGTTCCACCATAATATTTTCAAGTAAATGAGAGCATCTGAGAGATCGTTACATCCCTGTCGAAATTTAAAAATGCTACAAAGACTTTACTCGTACCTTTTATTTCAAATGAAATTTGTGTTAATATGTGAATCAGCTGTTGTGGTTTGAATTTAAATTTTTGTATTATTTATTTGCGCGGTACTGGTGTTCTCACCAGGCTTAACACAAAGCTGTTCCATGAGAATCTGTGTAAAGAGGGTAATTTGGCAATTTATTTGTGTTACGCTTTCAGTTTGTACTTTACTTGTGTTTTACTTGAGTTTTACTATGAGTAGCTCGTGGAACAGACCTGTCATATACCAATATAACAATGCGCAATATGTAAACATTTTGTGGAAGTGGTTCAAAAGTGTGGACTTATGATGAGTCTGAGAATCAAATTACTATGATTTATCATGTGAAGCAATATTTTTGCTTTTTAATTTTAATTATCAGTTTAAAATTTTTGACAGCTAAAATTACAAACAAAACTCTCGTGTAAAAGGAATTATATATAGTATATATCTTATACATAAAAATAACACGATTAGAAGGTAGTACTATACACATAAAGTCTATTAAATTCTCTGACCTTTCTTAGTCTTGTTTGTGCCTTTGTTATAGTCCGTGTGTTTTGCGGTATGTAGGTTTGTCACATATATAATTTTCATATAATTGCATATAATTATTATTGTGTTTTAACTATAAATCTTATTTAATATTTTATTATGATGTCAATATATCGCACACCAGAAAAGAGGCACAACTCGAAACTCGTCGGATAACGCATTCCTAACAAAAAAAGAGATATAACTGTTTTTTTTTTGACAGAAACAAAGTGGAATCTTTCGTGTTGATAGATAGGTAAACTATAAGTAAATTCTATATATGAACCCTAAATTGACGAGTTTCAAGTTGTACCATTTTTGAAGAGGTTGTGCGATATGTTTATAATAAATTCAATTATATTCAAAGCAGCTAGTAATATATATTTGCAAGTATAAAAAGAAATTCCCAGGATTTTTAATTATTTTAATCGACTCTGTGTGTAATAGAGGGAGACAATATACTCTAATAATGAGTGTAACTATATAGATTGGAATTTCAAGAAAGTATGTCAAAACGAAAACTGAACTAATTCTCACTAAAACGATTTTCTTATTGGTGCGACAGTAATGGCAGTACATTTTTTAAATTTTTAAATATATATTACAGTAGCAATCAAAAAAAACTATTACTTTTAATTTAAAAAATGATATATAAAATAGTAGAATGTATTTCAATTCTTTTATAACAGAAAAAATTTTCAAAGTTTTATTGTATTTCTATTATATCCAAATTGGTTGTTGAAAAAAGGAAGAGACATAAAGAGTAAAGAAAGGCATTATCTTACTATTTGTCTAGCGTTCCCCGAAAGCATTTAAGGTGGGTACAACTATAAATTTATATATAAAAATATTTTTAAGAATAATGATTTAATGTCAAAATATATACTAAGTAGGTAAGCGCAGTGTAGTAGGATACACGAATACAAATAGTATCAATTATCACATATAATTGCGGTGTTGTCTTAAATATAATTGAAAAGTTAGTAATAAAATGGAAATGGAAATGAAAATAGAAATGCCAGATACCGTCAAACAAGAATTGCCAACTGAACAAGTCGATTCCAAGTCACCCGAAAAATCGAGTAAGATAACTGGCTTTGTAAAATGGTTCAACGCGAAGAAGGGATTTGGTTTCATTAAGAGAAAGGATACTAATGAAGATGTTTTCATGCATCATAGTGCAATAATGAAAGACGATTCAAAAAAGCTGGTGCGGTTTATAGCAGATGATGAGGAATTACACTTCGATGTTATCACAGATGCAAGAGGTAGCCGAGCTGAAAATATTACCGGCCCTACAGGGCAACCTGTACGTGGTGGACAATTCTCTGGCAATAGATACAGAAATGGACGTACCCTTTCACGTTTGCAATTAATTAAATCTCCAAACACTAAAAATATAATTGCAGAAAGGGTCATCGGTATAGTGAAGTGGTATAATATAAAGATTCGGTATGGTTTTATACATAGATGTGATACCAATGAAGAGGTCTTTGCACATCAAAATGGTATTTATAAATACAATCGTAAGAAGATGGTTCGTTCACTTGGCGATGGTGAAATTGTTGAATTTGATGTCATATCAGGAACAAAAGATAATGTAGCGATTAATATAACTGGGCCAGCTGGAGTACCAGTACGTGGCAGTTCATTCATTGTTAACAAGAGTGACTTTTATAGAATTGGTACCCTAAATCAACGTGGCTTTAATGGTGCAGCAGGCAATCAACAGAATAACAATAAAAAGATTGTGAATAAGTGATAATATATAATTGAAATTTAATTATATATAATTATTAAAGTTAAATATGTTTTTTCCCATCCGGTTCAAAATTTCAATATTTACAATTTTGTTTCTTATTGTTAATAAAATAACCAATATAACAGCTATATTGAATCAGATACTGTACTACATACTGTTAATGTGTAGTATAAAGTTTTTAAAATGTACTGTCAAACACAAGTATGAATATATTATAAACAAATTGAAATGTATCTTTCCTCAAAAGACAGTTACCGAAATGTATACCAATTTGAAAAATATTTAAAAATATTATACAACTGAACTCGAATAAACTAGCTTACAAGATGACTGACTATATTCTATAAGCAAATAATATCGACATTTTTTTTGTTTTGTTTTTGTATGTGGAGATATTTTATTTTTATATTGCATTCTATGAACTGCGAGATTTATTCATAACCCCTGTCTACGCCTTGATTGGATTACTTTTTATGACTTCATTAGACTAAGCAATAATTGACCTCAAAACTGCATACTTCACCGAGGAGCCTGTAACCATTTTGAGATTTGATAACGCGGTGTTGGTAAGTCTGTCAATTTTCAGAAATAATCTCATGGCTCTAGGTCCCTGAGGAAGTCATTCGTCCTAATGTACCCTGGTACATGGAAAAGCCCTCTCAAGGCCTAGTTTTGTGCAATTTCTTGCTGACGAATAGTAGTGTTTAATGCCTTGCTGAATGCTACACACCCATATAGAAGTGACGGTCGAATTATTTGATTATATATCAGTTTCCTGTTCTTGGTATTCAGATTTTCATTTTTGAATAGCAGTTGGAGGTGATGAACATGTTTAAGACATGTGAATCGTTTGTCCACCGTAATGTCTTGATATTTAATGCTCTCTTCGCTTTCATTTATTGAATAAGCAGCAAAAATCCCTTCACTCAGTTATGACATTATTTTGCTTATTTTGATTGATTATGGGTTTTACTAAGTTTTCTATAAGAGAAGAATGTATTGCAAAAAACTCCAAAGATAATTAGCATAATGGTAAATTACTTGAACTACTATTCGTAAAAGCCACTGATGGTATCGATTACATCTTATAAATCATCAAAAAATTGTGTCAAACTAATGTCAAGCTGCTCAACTTTTAAACTCAGTGAAGATAAATTATATTGTTCCCTTATTCATATAAGCCAAGATAAGATACATATATACAGAGTGTAATTTCAGTGCTTTAAAAGTGAATAAATCTATAAAATGAGCCTACCTTAAAAAACTATGGGAATGCATGTATATCAACTATACAGGACCATTCGTTCGACAATATTCCTAGGAAAATTTCATAATTACAGTATGAGAATGGAAGTGAAAATCTATTTAATATCAGTTTTTTTTATAGAAATTGTTATAAAATATTGCAAATCCATAAAAAAACTACGAAAAACGTAGCATTTTATACTACAAAAATACATAGTAAGAAAGGTTTAATAAGAATTTTAGAAATCACAGGAATTGAATACCTCCCAATTATTTTTTAACATCACTGTAAATATGCTTACATCTAAATAAAGTAGAAACAATATAAAAATATAAAAATTCGAGCCAAATCAAAACGTTCACTTCATATCTCGGAATCCGCGATTATGCAAAAATCTGAGACGGGTGAGAAATGTTTCTCCAAGCTATAAAAAGCTTTAATATAGTATTAAAGAGGTAAGGAGACCTTTTATTCTAATATGAAAACTAGACAGTAAAGATTCTTTAGACCCACAAAAGAAGTTCAATATTGTCCACTGAATTTGACAACTGAGTTTAATGTTGTCGAAATAGTTACTAGTTGCCAAGTACAAAACGATGAATCAAGCGTACGATGGTTCATCGCAAAACTAATTTAAAATAAGATATCAGAACACCAAGAAGATTTTGGAAGATATACTATGTCCAGTACTTCAATGAGTGAAACTTTTTCTTGAACGAAAACTTTTTATAACCCAATCTAATAAACATAACATCTCAAGTTCTATTTTCACCTTAATCCTAACAGAAAGAAGAAAAAATGTGGATTACGAAACTGTGTGGTGACGTCATGCATTCAAAAGTTAACCTCAAAAGGTTTTTGGCTGATGACTCACGACTGGACTGATGAAATGGTCAGAAGTGAGACTCGGCTTCCTATTAAATTATCATATCTGATGTGGGTCTTTCTATAATTTCAGTTAAGCAGCTTAAATATGCACTTTCTTTTAAAATGACAGACTATAAATGGAATAAAGTCACACTTGTCAAATTCCACGTATGTCATGGTGCACCTGCAATCAGAAATAAATTAACTAACAACTGATTAATCTGGCTCGCGTTTCGAATATAATCCCAGTATTGAAGAGATACTATCTCTTCAGCAGGGATATAAAACCTATAAGAATCTCCTTTGGACGTCAACTGTCATAGATGTAAGTTCAAAGTATTCGGCAGTATACGGCAATGTTCAGTAGGTTTGTATTCATTTTAGGTTCTCTAGTTTTTGAATATCTGAGTTATATTTAGGTGGTGATTTCAAATTTGAAAAAAGAGTTTTATATTAAATGAACAGCTAAATTGTGTTTGTAATTGTAATATAACAATCACCTCACTTTTTAAGCATAAGTAAGCCACTTTTTTATTGAAACGGACTATTACTGGTAACATATGTAATATCTACTAACAACAGGCAACTAAACGTATTCTAAAGAGAATCGATTAAATGTCTTTAATTATTAACACAAGGTATGTTCTTCTGACATGAATGCTACAATATGTGTATTCTTTTCATATAATCGCTCGAAAAAAAAAAACACGGGGTGCTTTAAAATTAACGATCACGATCTTGTATTGTCTAAATACCCCGCTAAATTCAAACAATTACTGCATACACTTTTACCATTCAACAAAACCTATTAACCTGAAATTTGAGAGAGAATTGACGAGACCATTGGTTTTTTGGGGTGTTACATGGCAAGGAAGCATGAATTCGAGCATCCAAAAAAAGGCTGTGTACTACAGCAGTGTTTTCGAAGACATGGTTTCTCTAAACATTACTGTAAGTTGAATATGGAATACATAGTGACATAGTGGTTCTTTTTAAGGACCAAGAAAGAATGCCTCAATGCTTAAAGGGTAAAATGTGGATTTTTTAAAAGCATTTAAAGCTGCTATTAACAACAGTAGGTGAACAATCACTAGTCTATCTTTTGCACCGTATATAGAGGTTATGGATAAGATTTTTAAAGATTCCCAAAAAAATGTGAAACGCTCTGACCCTCCATGTTGGATTTGAAAGAGTAAACATGATAATTGCCTCTAATAAAGCAGTTCTACTGGTGGATATAAATACCAATCCAATTTTTATTCCATCTTCATCTTTCATACTACCGTCAATATCTTAATTATATCTTAATTAAACTATCTTAATTAATTCCAGACTTGCCATCAAAACTACTGCTATTTTTATGTTGTAAGACGTTCTTACAAAAGCATAGGCCTATTCTTAATAAAAGTGTTAAGAAAAAGTCAAGAACTCCAAACTTTTAAAATATATAGTAGACTATGCAAAATTTCTTTTAAAAAAATTTTAATGAATTAAAAATATTCTTTTTTAAATTTTATAAAAATTAGTATATATTTTTCAAACATTTACACCTCTATTTCAAAAGTGGTACTTTCAAAATTAAGCCCACTAATTGCTTTTTAATTAAATAAAAGTTAATAATTTTATAAAATTATTAATTTCACTTTGGTTTTTTTTTTACTTTTTCTAAATTTTTTGGTGCTTCTTATATTTTTTTTTATTATATTATTTATTTTATTTTTTGTTATTTTTTTATTTTTATTTTTTATTTTTATTTTTTATTTTTATTTTTTATTTTTATTTCAGAGTCTGTTATCTAAAGTGTTGGAATTTTCAACGATTTGTCTGGGTTTCTAATCGAAACAGTTCTAATTCAATAGAAGGCTTCATTAGAAGACATTATTGGCTCAAAAACCTGCTTTTTTATATTTGATTAGAGGAAAGTTCCCAGATTAAAATTAACAGAAATTCAGAGGTTTATTTTTTATCTTGATTTCAAACACGGAATAAAGAGCATTGTGAATTTCACATTTATGGTTAGTACGATATATTTTTCAAGTGTTAAATAAGAGAATCTATCTATTTTCTATTATTAAGTTAAAATTGACATTTATAATATATTTTACAAATTTTCGTTTTAAATAATACTGTAAAATTATAAAAAACAGTTTGTAAAAAACATAAAATTGTAGATTGGTTGGATTTCATAAACAAGGAAAGTGACCTTTGTTTTAAATTGAAATTAGCGGGAAAAATACAGAAACCAGGTAATACCAACTGATGCAAAAATAACAATTTAGATATATGTATAAAAAATAATTACAATATTTTTTAGTGCCGGTTCAAAAATGGAGAACGTACAAAGTCCAGCTGAACAGTTATATCACCAGACCGTTATGGAGTTCATGAGTGGATTACCTTGCCATGACCCTAAAAACTTTTCTTTATGTGATAAAACTAAAGGATTCATACAGCAGAGGCCGGTCGATATGTTGCAAATCTGCACTGAAGAGATCACGCCTGCACAGCGTATTGTACTGGAACCGACTAATTGTGTTCGTAACGAGATAAAAAAGAAGAAAAAGAGGAAAAAGAAAAAGACTTATACTAATGCTCATCCATCTTTATTCTATCCATCGAGAGTACTTAAGAACAAACGTGTTCAAAGAATGTAAAATATTTATTTACAATGAAAATTTTATTTAAAGTGTATCTTATTAATACAATTCAACATGTTAAATGTTAAAATTATAAGCAATTTATTTCTATAGTCAATAAAGATTACGTGATATAATACTAGCGGATTTTATTTAAAAAAGAAAATAATCTAAGTTTTGAAGTCAGAGAACCTAAATTGAAAGCATATTGAAGTCACAAATGCTTGGGTGTGAAAAACAAACGACAAGATGGATGACACATTAGCTCAATTATGTTTAAAAAGGTTTCTAGGAATTCTATGGTAATAGACCAATTGTGGATCCATTGGTACACACTGCAAACAAATGAACCGTCGAAACAATAGACTGCTCAAAGAAAACCAGCTCCGTAGAAGGCAAATAACCTGGTTTCGGTTAGAAAAGCCTTACTTAAGTAAGAACAAGATAAACGTAGTCCATAAAATTTTTTTTCTTAGCACTTTAATGGCATTTAAAGAGTTTATTGCCTTTAATTTTACGCCAAAAAAAATATGTTTCTACACCAAAATTAGAGTTGTAGATATATTGTACCTATGGACATAACAGTAAAACGTGACTTTTATAAAAGTTTAGAAATGATGCAGAAATGATTT
Source organism: Teleopsis dalmanni (assembly GCF_002237135.1). Lineage (NCBI taxonomy): Eukaryota > Metazoa > Arthropoda > Insecta > Diptera > Diopsidae > Teleopsis > Teleopsis dalmanni. Next base: position 58,737,664 of record NC_051848.1, on the reverse strand, counting down.
ATATATATATTTATTTTTTCCGTACTCGTACTCGTATTTATTGGTGTCTAATCAAATCTGATTTTGCGCTTCCAGTATAAAATTTAAATTATGATCACATAAAATTGGCATAAAAACTCAAAGGAAAATATAAAACATTTAAACTTTTACTGGGTTTGTGCGTAACTGTGCACTTTGAAAATCTAGACAGGTTCCAAGCATTCAAAATAAATGATTTAGAACTTATGCTTCCCGAATAAATAAATTTCACTCCATGCGGAGTTGCTTAATTTTACCGCCCGGCACAATTAGAAATTTTTCGTGCATAATTTCTATGCATAATTAATGCAAATTATATACAATCTGTTTTTAGATTTTTTGTGGTCGCTTTCTTGTTTTTTGAGGTTATGATTATATATATATTTTTTTTTTCTCTGTTTGTTCTCTGTTTTATTATACTCTTTTAGGTGAAACAAAATGAATTTTTCATCAAGTCTAACAACATAATTAGCTCATAAAATTACACAGCAACAAGCGTCCTGAAACTGTTATTGCGCCCATCACACCATCGCCCTATCCACAAATAAGGACTTATGCGAAATGCACAGACTGTCGCTCCCGAACTCGAACTCCAACTCCAACTGGAAAACGCCACGCGCTTTCAAACGCCGTGGCAAAATCTGACGAGTGGCGGTATTGGCAGTGTATTTGGCATGCCAAGTGGCGGCCGTGGGCTGCACTGGGATATGTACTTGACTTCTGTACCAGCACGAGTCGCAAGGCTAATTAGAATTAAATGCTTTGTTTTTGACGGCGTGGAATAGGTGAGTTTTAAGCTGTGACCCGTGTAATTATTGTTAAACGTTTTTTTTGCGTGCAGTTAGACGCGAAATAACAAACAGATTACATATATTTAAATATTTGTACATTTTTTAACAGTGTATTTTTTGATAATGTAAATAAAATGGTCCGGTAAGCTCTTTGAAATTTTCAAATGTAAGTAAAAAAAAAAACTTATTTAAGATGGACTGATAGAAATAATGTATGTGTTATACACTGCATACCACAAAAATATTAACACGTTAATTTTATTTACAATATCTTTGAGACGTTTTATCAGGGAATGCTTCTTTTAAAATTACAACAATAAGCACATGTGTTTGTGATTATGCGGGTCGCATAGAAATGATGGGTCACATACTAAGAGAAATAAGTATATCCGCCCCTTAAACAGACAGATATATTAATGATTAATAAACGCAGATTGTTGGAGATTAGATGAAGATAACTGTTATCAATAGTTGCTGCTGTAGACTCGATAGGCAATGGGGTTGTACATTTATTTTCGACTGAGAAAACTAACGCTATATTAGTCGTTCAGCCTTATTGTGCATTTGTAAGGTGTAGAAACATGAAGGTTATTACAGATTGAGCCACAATTAGGTGTACTTGTATTGAAAGAAAAAAATTCACGAAAACTACTGCATCCACGTGAACCACAAATTTTGGGTTAAAGTGGAAAAAATGAAGCTAAATTTTTCATTATGCACCTTATACTTTTATCATATGCACCTCATACATTCTTGTGGAATAAACAGAATATTGATGGATTTTGTAGGAATGCTTTGTCCATCAAGTCTGCTTAATAAAAAAAAGTTAAAAAATAATAAATATTAGTTTCAAAAACGAGCTCTAAGCACCCGGCTCCATTTGTCTGAATGGGGTTAATTTGAAGATTATGTTCTAGTTTAAAAGATAGAGCAATCAGAAAAAAAAAACACATGTGAAAAGACCATGTCTTCTGTAGTGTGAACAGATTAAACACTAAACCAAACTTAATGTAGTATTCTGAAGAGATCACGCACATAAGAGAATGGACCTGGAGTACTCTGTCAGGGAGAAACCGGCGACGAGTTGTTATGGCCCGCTGAATAAGCAAGTGACTAACACTATATTTAAGAAAAAGATTTCGTTGCAGATCACTTAATTTATTTGCCTTACACTGTATCCATACCAGAGTTCTGTTATTAATATCAGCTGTTATTTCGACTTGTTTTTGCTTGCAATAGTAAATCAAGTTGAAATCAAAAGATTTGTGCGGATATATTGATATCTGATATAAGGGTTAAATGTTATGTCAACAAAATCTAGTTAATATCAATTCGAACTATTGATCACTGTAGTACAGTATTGTAGACTCCAATACTATGGTCTTGTGAGCAGTTTTGAAGAATAAATGGATTTTCCAAATTTCCTTGATTTCGTAAAAATTAAATTAATTTAATTTTGAAAGTGTCCATACTGTCCCAAACTGAGGAAATCAATTGTTTTTTTTTACAAATCGAATGTTAAAAATTACATGCTCCAAACACCATTTGTATCTGGAAAACTTTAAAAGATGATTATTAGAACTATATAGGATGGCATTCAGTAGTTTTATTAGGTTAAGTGGATTTCAGGTATGTGAATTATTATTTTTCACTCTATTTTAAATATTCTTTGAAACATCCCTTCATTCCAGACTTCGTAACATCTATATAACATAGGTATATAATAATGATCTCGAGTTGCAACGTTGTGTCAACATTAAAAAGGAATAAATAAAAATATGTATAATTGTTTGTAAATATAGAATATAAACTAAAATAAATAGAAAGTCAATATTATTTTTATAGTGAATATGTTTACACTGTAGAAGATGACTTATAATTCTCAAGTGTATTTTTGTGAAAATATTCATAGCACGTAAAACTTAAATAAATTAAGTTATTAATAACTTAACTTAATAAAATAACTTAATAAAATAAGTTTTTTTTCACATTTTCAGTTTTTGTTTCTTTTAATTTTCACTTTTTTCAATTATTTTTTTTATTAATATTTTATTCCAATTTTTTTAAAATTACTTATTTTTAATTATTTTTTTATTTAGAAGTATAGCAAAATATTCATTTTGGTAACTTTTCTTATTTTGTATAATATATAGAAAGATCAGACGGTATTGACTATTTGTGATTTACTCATAATCACATTATTTTAAATTTCTATTATATTGTTTTAGTTTTTTATTATGAAATATTTATAAAATTGTCCATATTGTACATATGCTAGGTCTAAGTATTTTATACCTGCGGTTGCCTAAGCCTTAGGTGGTGACTTCTAAGAGCATGAAACAAAATAACTCGTATGGGGAGTTTCATTTTTAATATTTACCCAATATACAGGATTCATATGAAAACTGACATATATCTACCATACACCAAAAACAAAATATTAAATTTGGTAGTGCCTATACTATTACATTGACTTTTTTACGGATATACCTCGAAGAAACTAATACGTTATGCATATTGAAATGTTTTGTTTTGCCCAGATATATACTTCGCACTTTTTTGATTAATTACCCCAAAGTGTAGCTTATGATACAGAGCATTCGTTCCGTATTAGATAATTTAATTCTCAGATTCAGTACCCGTACCCGCGCTCAGGACCCGCATAGTACCTAAATGAGCTCTACTCTACCCAAATGGCCAGATTGCATACTGAATAAATATTATGTTTAACAAAAGAAAATGATTGTATCTCGAGATTTCGAAAGCGACTTATAGCTGAAAGTAGATAAGAATTTTTTATCACTAAATCATTAAAGGCAACTAGTGGCAATTAAAAATAGGGAGTAGGGTGTTCCACTTCTGGAACAGTGCAATTAGTTGTAATCTGGTTTATATGGAACACTTTTTAAAATCTATACGTATTATTTTATAAAAATATTGATGAAAAATGATTTCTTAAAGAGCGTAAATATATTTGGGTCTACAGTTTTTTATAGTTTTGTATAAGTAACTTTAAATATGGCTGTATCTCACGAATGGTGTAATCAATGTTTCCTTTCAGAGTTTGACTCATTGTTGACTTATCAACTATTAACGGAAAATCACTCGATCTGGGAAGTTAAACTAAAATTTCAGTTTTTGTCACAATATATTTAGTTATCAAAAACTGATTTGTCAAATGGCAAATTTATTATCAATTATTTAAATGTAATTATATAGCAAAAAATTACTAAATATAAGTGGACCAATATATACGTATATTCAAAAACTATCCTATATATTGAGTTAAAATTTAAAATGATTTGAGATAAAAATCTGCTAATAAAAGTGCACCTACCCAGCATTTTATGAAATTATTGTTCATATTCGAGTCCTCAACCTGATTAAAATAGTCATAAATGCGCTCGTTTTCTGATCAAAAATGATTCTTTTGTCGAGAAAAAATGTTTTTCTACCCTCAACTCTTTTTGACTTCTTCATATTCGAGTCCACTGATGGATTAAAATAGTCAGAAATGCGCTCATTTTCTGATCAAAAATGATTTTCTCTTTTGTCGAGAGAAAATGTTTCTCTACCCGCAACTCTTTTTGACTTCTTTATATTCGATTCCACTGATGGATTAAAATAGTCATAAATACGCTCATTTTCTGATCAAAATGATTCTTTTGTCGAGAGAAAATGTTTCTCTACCCGCAACTCTTTTTGACTTCTTCATATTCAAGTCCACTGATGGACTAAAATAGTCATAAATACGCTTATTTTCTGATCAAAAATGATTCTTTCGTCGGGAGAAAATGTTTCTCTACCCGCAACTCTTTTTGATTTCTTCATATTCGATTCCACTGATGGATTAAAATAGTCATAAATACGCTTATTTTCTGATCAAAATGATTCTTTTGTCGAGAGAAAATGTTTCTCTACCCGCAACTCTTTTTGACTTCTTTATATTCGAGTCCACTAATGGATTGAAATAGTCATAAATACGCTCATTTTCTAATCAAAACGGATCTTTTGTCGGTAGACCTATCCCCTACACCGACTCTTCTTGAATAGTATTTTATAACATGGTTCTCTAATTACTTACGACTTCTTTTTGAGTCGTATTTGTAATCATTTGCGAGTCTTCTTACAATAAGTCATATCTTAGGCATTAGCATGAGTAATTTTTTAGTCTTCTTTTGATCGCACATGAAGTTAATTTTTAATCATCAGAAGTGCTCGAATAGGTCCGAGTAAGGTGATTTTTGTTAAAATAATCTTCCAAATATAATAGGTGGGTATAACAACGTTATTTGCGAAGGGCTTGATAAAAGTAGAGCAATTTTTTGTAACCTTTTTAATTTAGTATTATCGCTAAATGGATTTAGCTCAACCTTTTAAAGAATGCAAATAATATTTACAAGTTGATGCATTTTAATGCCAAATGAAATGTAAAAAGCGAAATGGTTTGTCAAATAAAAAATGCTTAAATATTCATTTATGTTAGTAATTCCCTGTGAAAAAAATTTAAAATCAACTAATTCCACACAGTAAATTGCATTAATTTCGCTTAAAAATATTTGGTTCACTAAATTAAAATTTAAATGTAACTTTTTTGTTGAGTTTCTGAATGCATTTGCAATTAGATTTAAAAAAACCAAGTATGTTAGAAATAGCACCGACGGATTAAAGCGGCAATAAATTTCCACACATTAAAAAATTTATCAATGTTTTCGACTGAGTAATTTTGTTCTGTGAACCGCAAACATGCTTATATAATGAATTAATCTGTGTTCGAGAACTTTCCAATTCAACTGACATCTCAGCAGAAAATCAACACATCCCGAATACATAGCCGTGTAGCAAAATCGTAAACTGGATACAAATATCTCTACAACAACCAAAATTAATACGAGTAGGAAGTAATAGTACATGTATCTATCTGCGAGTTCCGTGTACTCCGGTCTGAGGCGTACATAAATACCAGATGTGCGCCGGATTGTTGCCATATCTGTGTGTGTGCTCTGTACTTGTAAGGTCACAAATAGGTATTTACAATAATTTGGGTACGTGCTGCACTTGCCATAAATTGTCTTGCTTATTCTAATCAGCTAACAACATTTTGCAATTGCATACAAATTGTTGCTACGAACAAGCCAAGATATCATCAGCAACATTCAAAAACATGAAAATAAGATAAAATATCAAGAACATATTACATATTACATATTATATATACTTAAGTTAAAACAAAATATTTATAAGTATGTACATATGTATATTCTAGATTGTATGTATATGAGAGAGGCATTCTCATGTATACTTTTGTGAATACAAATTTTTGTTATATTATTTCTAACAACATAAAATAAGTTGGCAAATGGTATTTACAATAAAATTACAGTAAAAATAACGAAGGAGCAAATGCATGTCACCCACATTATATAAGGTCACGTCCAAAATGACCAAAACGTGCAGTTTTGCGGTTTTTGCGGACAGGCAATAAAATTAGCTGGACTGTGACAAGATAATTTTATTTTGCGTGTGGTAATACAGTAAACGAGATGAGTAACGAATAATACCACATATTGCATATACACATTCTTATACACACGAGTTTCATGCAATCAATGTATAGACGCGGATATATTAAAGGGCACACGTATACTCGTAACATATATGCCAGCAGAAAAATATGTACAGAACTGAAGTCACCAACGCTATAGTAGTCGAATTATAGGTAAACAAGTTTATCATAGAGAAAGAGTGCACCAAGATGAAGAGCAAGGTTAATCACTTGCAGCAGTAGTGGGGCCTAACTGGAGCTCATATCGATGGAAGTCTTACTAATGTAGACCCTGCGTAAGACAAGGTCTCTAGGAATAAGGGGGAGTGGTTTAGTCCATACGAGTCAGCCACACACTTTCCGGGGGCGCCGGATTGTGGTCAGTGCGTTGACACTCCACTCCTCCTTGCCACACAAAAAAAAAAAAAAAAAAAAATCAAAGAGAAAGAGTGCAACAGCATATTTCAAATACATTTGTTTCCCTTTTTAGCGGTTAGACGAATTCCATATCAATTTCTAACGCCACCTTGCTATTGCTTGACATACCAGCTGTTTGTAGTGTACCAGCTAGTGGTATGTAAAAATTTGTATTTGGATCCGTACCGTTTCAGCATAGAAGTCATATCGTAGTTTGCTAAAGCCATTAATAATATTTTTAAAATTTTTAAAAGAAAATTATTACTATACCTTAGTAAGATTTATGACCAGGCCCTGTGCGCTATAACTCCAGCACGCAACTACCGTCCTAATAGAGTATTTACCTATATATGCAAGTTAAGTAAAAGAGCCACAGTGTAAGACTTAAATTCACTAAAACCAACTCTTAGGTATGAATGGAGAACATTTCCACAGCATTGTGATAACTTCATTTCAGTAATGAGGAGAGAGAGATTGGTACAAGATACTTAATACCTAGCAGCCTAGGTTTATATAAGCCAGAAAGCATGGGCATTAATAAGGTTTGTTGGGAGTTTGTGAAGGAGGTGTGATTATTGTGCACAGGCAGGGTTACTAGCGGTATACTTTGTGATCAAGTACCAAGAGCTGCAGTTATAGAGAGGAGTGATGAAGAGATCAGAGTACCAATCATTGAAATAAAGAGATATGTATTAGGAGAGCTTATAATGCTAGGATTGGACGAAATCCGCAGGGTGCGCGCTGGGAGCTAAGATGTTGGGGAAGGATGTGGTAATTTAAATATTTTTGTCCATTTATTAAGAGTTAATTTTTAAAGTTTAATGTGATAATATTATTTTTAAAAAGTTTTTAGAAATGAAATGTTTTTCGTTTAATATGGAATCTAGTTTTTTAGGAAATAAATTTAATTTAGATTTGGTTATTATTTAAAAACAAAACAAAAAGTAAAGTAAATCTATAACAAATTTTGAGGTTTTTGTCAATTTAAAAATGTAATACTAACACTGATAATGATGAAATTTTACCTATTTGGAACAATACTCATAACGAGTCTGAATCCTTATTAAGACTAGTTCAGACTACTTCAGTCAGTGCGCTTGAGCACTTTTAGTCTCTAATAGCTGCGAAATTTATTTATAACCCCTCTCTACGCCTTGACTGGATTATTGTTTATCACTTTATCAAACTAAGCAATAATTGACCTCATATCTGCATACTTCCCAGAAGAGCCTGTAACCATTCTGAGACTCGATAACGCAGTGTTGGGATTCCTGTGAGTTTTCGTAAATAGTTTCAGGGCTATATTCTTTATGTATTTTTGATCGATTCCATCTTGAGGTCTCTAAGATGACATTCATCCTAAGGTACCATGCCACCTTGAAAAGTCTACTCAGAGCCTGATTTTGTGCAATACTTACCACTTACCGGAAAAAATAAATATAATATAAACAAGTTTTTACAATAAAAATCAATTAAAAATATTTAGATTTTAAAACTGAATATTATTTATTTAATTTTATTTATATGTTTAATCAAGCTTCTTTCTTTAAAAGTTATAATTATAGTATACTACTTTAAGATGTATTTTTTGAAACAAAAACTATTTCGGAAAGTTTGTTTTTTTTTTAAGATCGACTAATTCCACTTCTTAATGAACGTGTAAGATGATTTCATAAATGAAACTTCTGCCGTTTTCTAAACTCTTTCATATTAAATATGATATTAATCTCTAAAAAACACTTCAATACTTGTTTCGTAATAAAGTATCGTAATAATGAAATAATAGATCTGTTCCACGAGCTACTCGTAGTAAAATTCAAGTAAAACACAAGTAAAATACAAACTGAGAGCGTAACACAAATAAAGTGCCTAATTACCCTCTACACAGATTCTCATTGAACAGCTTTGTGTTAAGCCTGGTGAGAACACCAGTACCGCGCAAATAAATAATACAAAAATTTAAATTCAAACCACAACAGCTGATTCACATATTAACACAAATTTCATTTGAAATAAAAGGTACGAGTAAAGTCTTTGTAGCATTTTTAAATTTCGACAGGGATGTTACGATCTCTCAGATGCTCTCATTTACTTGAAAATATTATGGTGGAACGCACTTGTGTATACACAGTGTTACGCAAAGTTAACACGAGTAGCTCGTGAAATAGGTAGACCTATTTTGAGAAAATAGTTAAAAAATGTGAACACTTTTAAATCTGACAATCAAATTACAATAGGTGCTTTCGGCATCTCCTGCTGGGTCACCAATTAATTAATTTTCACCTAATGATACGTAATATGAGTCGGTAATTTTGCTTTTTGTTTTTAGTTGCCAGTTTGACATTTTTGTCAGCTAAAATTAAAAGCAATTCTTTTATGTGAATCCAATATTATCCAATGTATACACAATGTACTTGAAAATGTGGATAAAGTAGTGTACTTTGTTAAGTAGTGCATACGAACTGCATTTGCTGCTGGGTTTCTTGTGTTACATTTACACTGAAACATTCTCAACAAACTTTTACAGTTCATCTATTTTTTCTAAATAAATGTTAAAAAAGTTAGAAAAGCCTTCTAACGATATTTGAAAAAACGTGGGCCGAAACAGAAGCGCCAAAAGTTCAGAAAATTGTTTATTATATTTAATTACACAAAAAATAGAATTTTATTTAAAATCTACGAAAACTTAAAAGTTCAAATTCTACAAAACTTGATAGTGTGAAATTTGTAGATCCCATATCTGAAAAATTAAGAAATTAAGATGCATAAAGTCACTTTTTATATTGATCCCTGTTATTCTATTCCAGGGACCGATAATAACAGTTATTTCAAAAAAGTTTAAGAAAAAAATCAACAACAAAAAATGTCTAAATTCTTATTTAAGTACATATATCTATTATGCTAACAACTTTCATCCTTAATATTATGCATGCTTTATATACATGAGCGTTTTAAAATAAAAATCGAAAAATAATTAAATTTGCTTTTCAGATATAAATATTATCATGTGCCTTTTATTGTTCCACGCACATTTCCGAGATACGCGTCCTTTCATATCAGTGGACATTATAAAAAACATTTAAACCAAATCAGAGGCGGCCCATCAACAAAATAATGACTGATATAAAACAAATTACAGAGAACGTCCTATAGGCTTTACATTTTTCCTGTTACTTTTATACACTCAATCTAAATTTCTTTAACCCAAATCAATAAACATGAGCTACTATTTTGATCCTTTCCTCATTTAGTAAAATAATATAAAGAAATAAAATAAAGAATTGCATTTCAATTACCTGGAATTTGGATTCAATGCATTTATGATTGTCTTTATTTAAAATTAGAAATAAATTAAAGATATATAAACAAAATAATTAAAAAAACTTACTATATTTTATTAATATATACTTCAAAGTATAGATAGAAAGTGCTAGAAATAGCACAATTTTTTATGGAAGCAATCATAAATACTATAAAAATGCACTATATAGTTTACGTAAAGATGAAAATAAATTTTTAATATAAAATATTGACAATAATTTCAAGATAGATTGGAATAATAATTTGGTACATCATAAACCCTTACTTTAATACTTCGTAGTCTGTAATATAATAAACGTTAAAGTACAAGAAATGTTTAAAAAAAATACTGCCGATAGAGTAGGAATTGCAATAATAATGTATTCAATTTAATTAATAATCCCTTTTATATTAGTTTGCAGAGTGTTTTATTTCAAATTGAGTAACAAATCATAAAGAAGCTGCTAACATATATGTTACATCTGAAATCATTATATACTCGTAAATGCTATTGAATGTATATGTATATAGCAGTTATATTGTAAAGTTACTCCTAAGAGTGAAATGTGTATCTTATCCTTTGATTTTTAATTAAAATTAAAATCTTTTATTTCATTTCATTATATTAAATTTTGAGTTTCTTGGGCTTCAATGGGATGTCAAAAAACTAAAGGATTATCTGTTACAAGCAACGAAGCTTCCTAACACTCGACCGACAAATGGGAACAGACAAGTTCGGAATAATTAAGTTTTCTAACAATTAAAGAAATCAACCATTAACAAGTAAATAATAAAAATTAATACATTAATAAGAGATCTTATCTGTTCAATTCATTATATTAAATATATTCACCTAAAAAATATTTCAAAAGTATATTCTGAAAGATATGTATAAAGCAAGAAAGTGCTTTGTAAATATCACTATTTTTATGGAAGCAATCATAAATACTATATTAATGTACTATACAGTTTACTTAAAGATGAATATGAATTATTAATATAAGCTATGAACAGCCCTTTTAAGTAGATATAAAAAACCGATTTGGAGCGTTAGGGACCTTTATTTAAATATATTGTAATCTATAATATAATAAAAGTTCAAGTACATGAAATGTTAAAAAAGTACCATCTATAGAGTATTAACTGCAATAATAATATATTCAATATAATTAATAAACATTTTAATATTAGTTTGTAGAGTGTCTTATTTCAAATTAAGTAACAAATCATAAAAAAGCTGATAACATTTATGTTATATCTGAAATCGTTATTTTAACAGATATTTCGTTACTATTTTTATGCAGAGGGAAACTAATATTTCGAATTGATACTCGTTATCCATGATAGTTTGACAATCTTGTGTCTTTCATTTAATAATTACGGATATATCTTCACCGACAATAATCATACAACTTATTTTAAGCAAAGAAAAGCCAAGGCTAGTAGGGCAGGTGAATACACAAATAATTTTATAAAATCAGCACCAAAAACTAATAAAACTGTGTTATGTTATGCAAAGTTTACGTCCAAAGACGCTAGTTCTCAGTTTCATCACTAATAAGTAGTCTTTTAATCAAAGTGATAAAGCACAAACAGACTCGTCGCAGCGATTTAATTCTATTAACATAGTTTTAGAAGTGTTCTAGATATTTTGATATGCAATACTATCAATCGACTTCAATTAAATCTCAATGATTTTTTAATATGGAATTTTTGATTCTATTCAAAAATTATTTTACAATAGTCATACATTACTAAACTGTGATGATAGCATAAATGTTGGATCGCAATGTAGATTTTTCTTAACCACAACCACAAAAGTTGTGGTTAACCACAAAAGAGCCATCACAATTGTAACGGCCAAAATTTTGTCAACCAAAAATTTGATCGTTACAACGTCGTGGGTATAGCTGTCTACTAAACACAACACGACCACCTAACACACAACAAGTAACACTCACTCGAAGGTTCCTGTAATAAAAATTGTTAAATACTTATAAAAACATTAAGTTAAACCAACTCACCCCAATCCTCTGCCACCAACAACGTGACTTTGAATTTGACAAATCTTAAAATTGTATGGAAATCCTTGGTTAGTGCGTGAACAATTTTTGAATAAATAAGACACATATCTTGAGCTATCGTTGGGTGTTCTATTTTGCTGGAACTTTATTGGAAAATAAAATAATTTTAAAATAATTTTCTAATTAATAGAATTAAATACACACGTTCACCGGCACAACACATTGCTAACAAACAAACGAGAGCAAAACAAAATAATAGTAAAGAGACCTGTCAAACGAAGAAAGCTTTGTGCAGAAAAGGTGTAGAAGTGGATCACAATTTAGACAAAAACCACTTCTAAAAGGTACTCAAAGAAATGTAAATTCGCCGTGAAACTAAACTTTCGCTCAGTGCGGTACAGAAAAGGAGCTTTAATGTTGGGTCAACAAACTTTAACGTTTTTTTCAGCTGACACCGTTGACCATGGAGGGGATAAAAGGAGCGTTCACCAAGAAGAAGGTCTCTTGTTTGTTCTACCGCGGAAGAAAGACTCCTGGCTCTGGTTTCCGTTGCAGCTAAAAAGTACGTGACTAAGACGGCGGTGTCACCAGTGAAATTTGAGTGACTCTTCAAACTTAGTGAGAATATTTTGTTAAAAAAATTATATACATAGAGATTATATATATTGAAAATTTTATTTATAAATTGTGAACATTTAAAATTTGAATCTTGTAACCAAAGTCAAAGTTAAGTGAAAATAAAAAGTACGTAAAATTTAAAATTTTGTACACAGAAATTATATATTTGATAATATCGAAATATAGAAACTTTTATTTATAAATTGTGAACATTTAAAAATTGAATCTTGTAACCAAAGTCAAAGTTAAGTAAAAATAAAAAGTACGCACAAATTAAAATCTTGTACACATAGATTATATATATTTGATAATATCGAAATATTGAAAATTTTATTTATAAATTGTGAACATTTAAAAATTGAATTTTGTAACCAAAGTCAAAGTTAAGTAAAAATAAAAAGTACGCACAAATTAAAATCTTGTACACATAGATTATATATATTTGATAATATCGAAATATTGAAACTTTTATTTATAAATTGTGAACATTTAAAAATTGAATCTTGTAACCAAAGTCAAAGTTAAGTAAAAATAAAAAGTACGCACAAATTAAAATCTTGTACACATAGATTATATATATTTGATAATATCGAAATATTGAAACTTTTATTTATAAATTGTGAACATTTAAAAATTGAATCTTGTAACCAAAGTCAAAGTTAAGTAAAAATAAAAAGTACGTACAATTTAAAATTTTGTACACAGAAATTATATATTTGATAATATCGAAATATAGAATATTTTATTTATAAATTGTGAACATTTAAAAATTGAATTTTGTAACCAAAGTCAAAGTTAAGTAAAAATAAAAAGTACGTAAAATTTAAAATTTTGTACACAGAAATTATATATTTGATAATATCGAAATATAGAATATTTTATTTATAAATTGTGAACATTTAAAAATTGAATTTTGTAACCAAAGTCAAAGTTAAGTAAAAATAAAAAGTACGCACAAATTAAAATCTTGTACACATAGATTATATATATTTGATAATATCGAAATATTGAAAATTTTGCAATAATAAATTGGGAAAAAAACTTAACAATTGAATTTTACTAGTGGCTGTAAAGCCAAATAAAAGTACGTACAAATTATATCTTAGACATAATTGTTTGGTTGTTAATATAATAAATCTTAACAATTTCTTTTATATCGAATAAATAAATTAAAAGGAAAATAAACTAAAAGTGTATTTCAACAAACGCAATCAGATTCTTAACCAAATACAGAATTGATAAAGTACCACATAGACTAGCTACTCCTGAACGGTATAAATTCAAGGTGGGAATCCAGCACAACGACACAAGTGAGAGACACAGGTAAGAAAGATTCGGGGCTTCAATAGTAACTGAATCTCGGTTGTACGGGGTATAACTCACGTAGCTTTAATAGTCACGTGAGTCTATACCATAGTGTCGGAAACGATAGGTAGCTTTAATAGTCACCTAACGTCTCCGGCCCCTGGGCGCTTTAACAGTGAACAGGGAAGGACGTGTGATCAGCGACCTGTAATACCACTCACGTAGCTTTAACAGTCACGCGTGCTGGTATTATATCGTGTCTATTTCAGTCAAGTGATTCCTTTGTGTCTGTGATTCCGATTGGTATTCGAACCTAGGTATCTGTAATTAAGAGCAATCAGAAGTGACGGGGTCTCACTAAATAAATTTCTTGTGTGGACCTTGGGGACGGCTGAGTTCAACCCCAGCTTAATACGAACCAAAAGAAAGGTTCATTACACAATAATAACGTTTCAATTGCTTGACAGAAAGGTATCAGTCCCACTGCTATCGTAGAAATAACGTATCGTGAAGGTGACATTCATAAGAATTGCGCACCTAATACCAATAGTGAGTTAGAAAATGATAATCTTACTCTTAGAGCTTTTAAGATTATACAAATGTTTCTTTAATATGTTCACTAATTTATTATTTACTACTATTTGTGGAATTAGTTTATTCTTGTATATTATAACTAATATATTTTATGGAAAATTACATATAATATTACGCAGCAAGGTTGTATCAAGAATATTAATTAATTTTTTTAAGTTTAATAAAGTTCTTTAAATAATTCAGGAATTTAATGCGAAATAGTAGATATTAAAAGTAAGATATATATTGTTCTGTTTACGACTGATTTGAAGCTGCTTTCTTTTTCATTTCTAAAACCCCAACGATGGCATCGATAAACATAACCTTGTGTAGTCGCACCTTCTCCACTTTCTCTATTTGTTCCTGAACATATACTATTCGTTTCTCCAAATACTCCTTGGATTCATCTAAGTTCTAAAATGTAAAAATATTTAAATAAATTGTTATATTAGCATAAGTTAATACAAAATTAAGGTTAAAACTATTACACTCACTGACCATTTATCTATAAATTAATGTGCAAAATTAAACATATCTGATTTATTTTCGCTAATTTAAATGAATAAATGAATAAATGGTAGCAATTGATATAAATTTAGCTGAAGGCAGCATTATCTCTCACTGTACGTTAAAAACTATTAAGACCAATGTGAAGTTTAATTACCTTTTCAATATAATATCCAGCACCAATATTTAATAGGACATTGTTTGGATCCTTAATGCGTCCGTTCACGTAAAGGCTACTGGTAAGCGGAACTAAGACTTCACGGTTTTCCCAATTGGGTTGGATTGCATCTAACGCTTCCTTAGATGCAACAAACTTTTCCTTGCAATCTTGAAGAGCTTGTTGCGACTCTTTTAGAACAGCACACTCCTATAAAAATAAAAGTAAAATAAAAACGTTCCCACATCAATATGACATCTTGGTAATACACTCACTTGTTCAACTGTATGCTTCATTCCGAACAACTGGTCCAAACTCCATGTTGTTAAGTCCACTTGGACGAGTGCTTCATCTTCACTAGTTGATGCCATTTCACTCCAGAAACTACAGAACAGAATCTATCACTTCAAATGCTAAATATTCAATGTAAAGTCGGTAAAAGTTGCAATGCAATGAAAATTATTTGACATGTGATTGAAGTGTTACCACCTTTTCTTTAAATTAATTTTTGATTAATGTTTGGATGAGACATGATTTATTTTCTCATGAAGAATTAAAACATTTTATTTCCACACAATTATTTTAAACTTAAATACTTTTTTTATTGAGCCTACAGAATGACTGTAGGCTTTCTTTCGATACTTTAAGATAAATGTTGGCGCGGTATACAAGAATCATAAGTCTTATAATTCCAGCAATCGTTTGTATATATAGAATATATGAATTTCATCAAATAGTAAAATAGAAGTATTCAGAATAATTGTGCATCGTTGAATGTGCATCATTGCAAACTTAAATAATCGTGAAGGTATATTGTGCATATTAGTCTTGCAAATATTTAAAACAGCTGATTTTTGTTTTTGTATTTATTTACTTGTAAAATATACATAATATACATAATTTTAACAATGCCAAGAAAAAGTGAAAAACAGAATATATTGAATTCTGTACTGGATTGAACTAAATAAATTTAGGAGCATTCATGTCAAAAGAATACACCTAATAAAACAACTGGAATTAAATATGTCAAGAACTAAGAAGTCATTATAAAAGTTAGTATTACTTGGTGCTCAATTTATTATAAATAAAGAGATAAAAAAAATATAAAGCAAAACCAATTATATTTCTTTAAAGCTTCATAAAAAATTTATACATACGATTGTTAACAATTTTGTATCTAAATTCATGTAAGTCATTTTTACAAAATAAAATCTGGATTTTGTGTTCTCAAATATACACTAGTAATTCTTCGATTTATATATACATAAGTCTCGCTCGAACTTCATTTTAAACTAGATCAGTGGTTACTTACAAATACTCTACGTGATGTCTCTTTAAAGTCCAAGTGATAAGAAATATCTTTAGACAAACACAAACTATTTTGGATGGAACCACCGATAGCATCCCGGTTTATCGTCCATATTATAGTCTATGGTGCCATCTGATTCATTTGCGTTTGCATATTCATCAATAATATGATGAAGTATATGTTTCACACCATCTACCTCCAAATCGGTGACTCCAGAACGCTCCAGCTTTATAAAATCCAGAATAACTTCAAATAATTTTTTCTCTGCAAGGTCTTCATTCATTCCATTTTGCGGAGCAGCTACTTTGTGAAAATCCCATTCATAGACTAAACTAGTAATATATTCATTATCTTAAAGCATAAATGATTAGATTAATATATCAACTTACCTTCTGCATTACTTTGACTATGAAGGCTTTGGGGTGAAGCAACAACCTTCGAGTTATGGCTATGGTTAACACTTGAAGCATTTTTTCTAAATTTCGACAAATTATTAATTATTTCATGAATTTTATAAGCAATGAGAACTTCATTCAGAGCAGCAGGTGGTTTTCTCTCACACGATGTTAAATGAGATTCGCAGGAAGTGTGAGCTGCATTTGCATCAAAAGAACTTATATTTTGTGTTTGTGCATACCCACCGGAAGCAGTGTGTTACCTGTGAAGAATAATATTGTGATATCTGTAGTATATGATTTTAGTGATAAATTGAGTTCCACTTACATTTTGGTGCTACTTTTCCTTCATGTTATAAATGCTCAACATTCTGTGTCACTGTGATAGTCTAGTCAGACTCAGACTTCGGTACTTATCAACTGCATATCCACTTATAACGGAATTAGGTTACATCACTACAAAGTACATAATGGCTTTCTTAATTGCTACTCATCTATGGAACTAAAGTGGGTGCGTCACAGTAATCCCCAAAGAATGCAGTGTCGTGATGACAATTTCCCAACCCTTTTCTAATCTAATGTCATGCTATTAATATTATTGTCAATGAAGACATTGTTGTGCCTTTAGTTTTTGTAAAAAGGATTTGAAGTTTTTAATAAAAATAAAATGTAAACAATAAAACAATAAGTTAACGAAACGACATAGTATTTCAATTACCTATAATTCATATAATAAACATATATTAAGTGAAGAAAGTATTTATCACTTTTCTTGCATATATCCTTCTTACATAATACAATCAAGGGTGATTTCACAGTCGTTTCTTAAGTAGGAATTTAAGCAAAAATTTAAATAAGATTTAAGATAAAAATCTGACTCTACCTTCTGAGGGAGGACAAGCTCTCAAAGAATGAGAGATAGCGGTTTAGGCAGTATTTGTCAAAGAGTCACTTTGCATCATTTCGGTTTATGATTAGTTTCTAGACATTTCATTTGAACACATCACAGTCTTTATCACTGTTTTATGGTCACAAATGACAACATGCCGTAAGTACAAATGTAAAGCAACATTTTGTAAGCTGCTAATAAATATAATACATAGCTAACTTTAATACTTCCACATAATACTTTCTTCCATTTGCATGATTTCAGCAAAGCATTCGCAGACCATTGTTTGCCAAAGTACAACTAATATTGATTAAATTACACTTTGATACAAAGTGTTAACTAAAAAGTGCAACTCTCTTTCAAGAAACCCACAATATCTCCTGAGTGATTAGCCCAAGGAATAGGTTTACAATTTTGGGTTACTACTAAAATGGATCAGCGCAATCATGGTAATGTTTGTTCTTAAATGAAACATGTGGTTGGAGTTATATTTCAATTAAGAATCCATCAAATATCTTAATTGTATTTAGATTTTATAATGATGTATTAAGTCAAGATAATAGATGACGTCATATATGTCATGGCCGTAACTCTTTATTGCAAAAGTATTATTTATATATCAGTGCAAATTTTTTTTGAAAACCTTTACAATTGTTGTAATGTATTTCCTTTACGATTCTTTTTGTGTCTTGAGGAACATCTTCAGTAGATGATCTTCTTGAGTTTCATCTACTAAATTTTAACAATTTATTCCGGAAGCACCTTGTATATGAAGAAATATATACATATGTATTCATTTTTCATTACATTAGTATTTTAAGTGGTAAAAGTCGTAGTCATCAAAATTAAAAGTTTAATCTTTTTGACCGATTGAAAGTTACTGGATATCTAGGGAAACATCTTATTTTTCCTTACCACACATGTCCCAGTTAAGTGTACATATTTCAAATACAGAATAATACAAATTCTAATTTTATTAAAATTTACAAACACACTCGAATGTTTCAAAAGCTTAAAAGCAGCGACATGCAGGACAAGTGCATTGCACACAAGAAGGAGTTCGACTTTTAACACTTGGAGCAGATACTGGATTCGTTTATGCAATGTAACGAGTTCCCCTTTGTCATGCAGTTAAATGGAATATCCTTAACAGAAATGAATTTAGTAGCTCCGATAAGAAATTGCAAGCAAATTATGTACTCATTGTAGGAGTGACTGCAGTGTATATACGAGTATAGCAACACTTAAGTCTCTAACTTATTTTCTTAACTTTGGTTTTGGCATTATGACTTCTAAGTCGTCCTTGCTGTGCGGCACAGAGACATATGCGATGTACGCATATGGAAACATTGAACAGCTTTTAAACTGTACAAGAATTTCAGATATTTGCTTAACACAATTAGCAGTCTGTTAGTGTTCATTGCGGAGTACAAGAACACAGCAATGGTGGTGAATGTCTATTAATTTGACTGCTGGATTAGTAGTTGTATATGCTCTATTTTATAAAAATAAATCGTTCATATGCAAGCTTAAGCCAGGACACAACATATGAAGTGCGACATAAATTCTATGTGTGACATATAAATTCCATTATAATAATGTATTACAGTCATTACACTAGATGTGAAGGATGAGGAGATAAATTACCGAATTCTTGCATTTTCCAATGTGCATTAATTTTAAAATTGCTTCTCAGTTAATGGACTTTATTTCTCATTCATCCTATAAGGAAATTAAGTGTTCCGCATAATTCTATTATCTTAAAAGAAATATTAAGAAATAAAATAAATTGAAATTCAAAATAAATGTAACATATAAATAATTTAAAAAAATGTATTAAGAAAACATTTCAAATTTTATTAAATATAAAATTAAAATTCATTATAAAATTAAACATAATGAAATTAAAATTAAAAATAATAAAAATATTACAATTTTTATAAAATTTTTATAAAATTTTATAAAGAAAAATACACAAAAACATGTTAAAAAAATTTCTTGAATTGTATTAAAAATAAAATTAAAATTAATTATAGAACTTTAATAAAATTAAAATTAAAATAATAAAATTAAAATAAAAAATAATAAAAATGTTACAATTTTTATAAAAATTTAAAAAAAATCATGAAGAAATTATTTAAAATAAATTATAAACAAAA
>NC_051848.1:58683417-58717557 GCF_002237135.1 Teleopsis dalmanni | reverse complement strand
GTTGTCTGGATTTGACTTATACTTACTCTGACTTTTTTTTCTCCTTTACTTCATTTCACACCACACATCATAATTCAGTTAAAAAGAATCATTATTAAGTATAATCTTTTCGTATGTGATTTATTGATACTCATGCCTAGTGAAAAATGCCTAGTGCAGTTGCGAGAAAGCTTGCGACACGATATAGATTGAGGGATTGATACTCAAACTCAACCAACTTGGCTATTTTACTTCCTTTGTAATGTATTTTATCAATTCATAATCAGCGGATTATATAAAGTTCAGGTTGGTTCCCAAACTGTCTGAAATCTTCCCCGCTACTGCTAGAGTCCTACAATATTCTATTTTAGGCTTCCCGCTTTTTAATATGTTTACTTTAAACATCACTATTCCTCTTCCTAACGGTAGACATTTATATTTTGTTGATGATCAACGACGCTAACTCTAAACGTCCGTACAAGGTTAGTGATGATATTTACTGTCTCTTTAACCTGCTTTTCAGATATTACAATACTAACCACTTAAAAATCATCGAAATGTCCTTTATTGGCGTATATAGCAGAGGGTTTCAATCGTCAGCCATAAAACTTCGACTTTAATCCGCTACTACTAACCCGCTTTATGTGTAGTTTAAAGAATTGGAAGTTATTTTCAATTCTAAACACAATTGCATACTGCATGTTAATCATATTATCCAGAATGCAACTTTTGGACTTCTTGAGCTTAAACATGCTCTGCCTCGACACTATCTGCTAAACATGCAACACAAACTGCAACTAATACAATCACTCTTTCCATAGTCACTTCTCATTTGGTCTGGAACCTGATCCGCTCAAATAGATCGCCTT
The DNA here is from genome assembly GCF_002237135.1 of Teleopsis dalmanni. NCBI lineage: Eukaryota > Metazoa > Arthropoda > Insecta > Diptera > Diopsidae > Teleopsis > Teleopsis dalmanni. The sequence goes on along the minus strand of NC_051848.1, from coordinate 58,716,709 downwards.
CGAGTATTGGCAATGGAAGTGATCCAGGACAGTAAATTAACTAAAAGCACAGACCCAATAGCAGGCATTTATCAAATTCCACTATCTACAAGATTTCTAACAAGAAGCGTGTAGACCTCTTATTATCGCTAGCACGTAATTATTTTACCAGACGACATAATTTCCTCCTACTATTATTTACATAGCTTAATTTACCATTAACCTACTTTATAATATGAAACACAAGCTTCTTAATTCTTAGTCCTTTATCTGGACAGTATTGTTTATGTCTCTCCTGTAATCCCGCTCCACAATAGTGCTTACAACAACTTCTTGCTTACAGTTTACTTTTAGTCACTAACTTGTACCTTACGTCCTCCCTCCTTCCTTAACTTGTTTTGAATTTAGTTAGATATATTTATTGTTTAGATATACCTATATATGTTATTCATTACATTTACGTATGCAATTAGCACATCCAGAACAGTTCGCTGATCAACATTTTGTTTTCAAAAACCAATACTTAGTTGTCTAGTGTAAAGCTGACCTTGTGATGGATAGAATTTAATGCATCCCTGATACAGAAAATGTTCATGGATGACAAAGACATCCTGACCTTGCAATGGATAGGATTTTAATGGATCACTGATTCAGAAAATGTTCACTGCTGAAAAGGACATAAAGCTGACCTTGTGGTGGATAGGAATTTAATGCATCCCTAATTTAGAAAATATTCATGGTTGAGAAGGACATAAAGTAAACCTTGTGTTGGATAGGAATATAATGGATCCCTGTTAGAGAAAATGTTCATGGCATTTTTGTAATGTTTAGATACCGTCTACTGTGTAAATTTAGCGTGAATTTCTAAATTTATGGTATTATCGTCTTCTCAAAATCTCCATTCAACATATTTACTCAACTAATTTGATAATACTTGTTATTACTAATATCGCATAGGGTTTTCTTTGAGACGTTTCTGATTTCTCGAAAGAATCAGCTATTTTAAGCAATATTTTTGTACTCTATTATATGAATAAAATATAAGAATATTTATTTAATAATAAAATTTTATTAATAAGAACGAAAGACTGTGTAAATGGTAGTATTTAATATGATCTTATTAATCCTTGAGGTGTACATTGTATCCGTATATATTACAAAAGCCTTTTTTCCAGCGTGTAGTAAAAGCTCCTATGTTTTTATTGTACATACTATATAGTGTAGTATGTTTATATTTTTTACGTTAAAAAAAATTGTGAATTTAAAAATGTTTCATTTTTATAGCTGCTCCAATGCACAAGAACAAGATATCAGCTAACATGAGCTGCATAAATTACGGCAAGGAAATTGATATGATTTGCAATACTTCGTTGCAGCTGCTCCTGGATCTGCAGTTGCTGCTGATGCTGCTGTTGCTGCTGATGCTGTTGTTGCTGCTGATGCTGTTGTTGCTGCTGTTGCTGCTGATGCCGTTGTTGCTTTAGCTCAATGGCAGTTGCTGAAGTAAAAAATTATTGGTAAAATGTTTAAGAGTCATAAATACATTTAAATTGGATTATTGCCAAGCAAAAAATTAAAAAGATATTCAAAAGAAAACCGAAAGGAAAAAAGAAAACGAAAACGAAAAGAATTAGATTTTCAGCAAATAAAGCAAATGTTTTATGTTGCATTCAGCTTACATCCAACGAACAATTTTCGTTGAATTAACATTTTCCCTCTAAACACTTTTTAATTTATTTTAGGGCCACGTAGGTTCTCATGCCAGAAAATGTATTTTTTAACTCTACATTTAATTTGAAATTTATGCAATATATAAAAATATTCAAATATTATTTGAAATATTTAGTAAGAAAATACCATAAATATATTGCATTTCATATATCAAATTATATTTCAAAATAAAAAAATAGATTTTCAAGTCAATTTTTCATAGACTTGAACTCTTACCATAGTACCTCATCCAGGCACATAACCTACCTCCTTGCTTACATCGCATTACCATAGTTCCTCATGATTTAATTTTTGCTATGGGACACAAGTCCCATTGCGTTGAGTACTCTTTTAGGTTGGGAGTGTTTACAATTTCATAGCAAACTTAGTAGTCATAAATATTTCAGCAGAACAAAGCCCAATCAATTGTTGGTTTTCAATTCTAGAAATTGAGGATCTCTTCTTGGCAGGTGGAAAAATGGACATTTGTCGAAGGAACCTTTAACCCCATAAAATCTTTTCATATAAATGAACAATAAATATTTCAGACATTGAGTAGTGATGAACATGAAGATCAGAGGAGTGTGGACGCTATTATGGTAATGTAGTGCAAAAATAGAAGTTAATTGACTTGACGTTTGGAAAGATTGATTTCTCCGAACTAACACGCAGAACTGGCGGCGAATGCAGATGGTAGCCAATGGGATGATATAATTACGGGAATCACAGGGAGTTTATTGAGTATGAGTTGCGTATCTACGATATACGCAATTATCTAGGATATTGATGAAAAGAACGAATTGCCATTCATCAAAGTAAAGTGAGAAATATAAGAAGTTCATGCCCTATAGTTGAGATAAAAGTAGTGAAAATGATGCTAGTCTATTAAAAGTCGTTTGGAGGGTTACATAAAATAGCTACTTATTAATATAAATAATTTTATCTTTGCCGTAACACGGAGAATTGGAAATGTAAACTTTGCGCTCATATAGCAAGAATTTCTACTTTTAAAAGGAAATAATTGCAGACCTTATAAGATCGGGCTATGTAAGAAGTGATCGTATATATCGGTTATAGCATAGAGGCAGCTAAGCTGATTATGATAGCGAAAAATATTTTTGACTTCAACTTGTCCGAAGGTAAGAAATGAAGTCGTGCTATATAGAGAACACATCACCAGGGTGTTTTAATTAGGTAATAAGTTGAATTAAAGTACTGGTGATTTGGATATCTTTGAGGCATAGAAACCCCCCAATTTTATTAATCACTTTCAATTAGTAAGAAAATGTTTAAATTATAGAAAGAAAGAAAGAAATGTAAATTTTGTATAGAACCCACCCATTGCTACTAATTACCGTGAATTGGGCTACATCTTTCACTTAAACAAAAGCTAGAAAGATACGTAAAGGTGGAAGTCAACCTCAACTTATATATGTTTTAAGTATACCAACTTATCAAATATTAATTCATATAAACAGCTCAGTATAAAATATGAAGAACATGAATATAATTCAAATAGGTGGTTAACTCCAAAAATAGATTACAAGAAAACGGTTTTATATACAAGAAAAATACTTTCTTAAGTATTACTGCAAGTATATTGAAAGTGGATGATGTGAAAATGAATGAAGTCATCACTATTAATTTTGAGAATTGTTATTTACATATAGAATATAAAGAGGTTTGGAACAGTATTGAATTACAACAACAAAAATTTTTATTTATTTTAAATAAATTGAATATTTGGCCTACCACATTGCTGTTTCGAGTATTACCAAACACCCATCAACAGTGGTCTTAGAAATTTTACTTATATTTAATTATGTGCAAATAATTTTTTCAAACTACAAGTATAAATGGTTGAACCCTTGAAATACCAAGGGTATTTGGCAATACTTGATACAGCTGTGTGGTCAGCCAAAAATTCAATTAATTAAAAATAATAAAAACTAATTGTTGTTGCAATTCAACTACTGTTTGAAATCTCTATACTAAATTCAGTGGTTTCTATTAAGTAAAATAGTCCCTGCCGATATAAGTGTTGTTATAAGTAAATTTCATATAGAATATATAAATTATGACAATTAAGCTAAATACCCTAACCATTTAGAGAAAATTTATTAAAAGGGAAGAACCCTTTTTTAAAGCAGATCTTCAGCTGTTAATGTGTACGTTCGATGGGAACTGCATTGGTTGCTTTTTGGGTAAAAATTGTAACTGTAATCAGTTGGGTGAAGTAGGAAATCATTTTATTTTGCTATGTATGTAATTTTTTATCGTTAAAAATTGTTTCGTTTTTTTTTCATTTTTGTTTATGCAATTGAACGAACCGACTTGCTTCGAGCTAAAGCATCTTTTCCCAATTTTCCACATCGATTGCTTTTTTTTGTCTTCCGAAAAAAACTACTCAACGATGCAGTAGAATTAGTTGCAAGGAAAATTATTAATGAACTTCAACAAGTTTAGTTACATTTGGGCTTAGTGCTTATTTTTTTAAAGACAACTTTTGAGTGTACAGATAACTACTTTTCATACACTTCACACAAATACCTTAACTGAGTATACTAAGCTTAACAAGATGTTCGTTATTCACTGAAACATATATTGAGGACCCTGCAAAATATGCAATCTACGGTATGTGTTCGTAATCGGATAAATAAAAATAATAGATTTAACGATGAGCATACATTCTCTGCTTGAAAGTTATAAAACGGATTTGTTTTCTATTTTTCACAAGAGATAAATATTTCCGTTTAGAAGTATCTTGTACTTTTGTAAGAACTGAAATCAGAGAACCACATTCCGTAGCTGCCATGTAAGCTACTAAACAATTTTAAATTCTCTGTTTAATTCTCTATTTTATGTAGTGTACTTCTTAATTCAGAACAAAATCTAGTTGAAATTCATATTTAGTTATTTATAATCATCCTATAAATTTCCTAACTAAATTATGGAAATGTTAAATCAACTCAAATGTTAAATCAATTCAAATGTTAAATCAACTTTTTCCTATAACTACTTGGCCTCAATACATATCTTCATACATAAGTACCTGAGACGAATTTCGGAAAATCTACAGGTCGGATCACATAATCAATAACTAACTCTGGAAGTGCATAAAACAACGACTAGCAATTACAAAGTAGAAATTGGAAACGGTTTAGTTATACATTAAGCAAACTACAAAATAGTACAAGCCCCGTGCTGGAGGCTCCTATATAATCACCGACCAAAGAAATGTGATTATTAAGTGAATATGTTCCCTGCAAGGGTGTAGAAAAGAAAACTAAATAAAGAGCTAAAAGACGGTGGGTAATAATGAAACCCCTTTATCACACAAAAATTATCGAGCAAAGTCAGACTTTAAAGAATTATCGAGGTCCTATTCTTCACAAAGAGCGAAGCACATCAGTTACAGTAGTTGCTCGATTAGAACTAATAGTTTATTTTACAAGAATTTTTTATTTATATTTACAATTATTTCACAAAATTAAGTGCAATAAATTGAAAAAATTAAAATTATTAAGTGAACAAATTTTCAAATAGCTTTGTGTAAAGGGTATTGGATTTTCGGCATAGAGTAAGCAAAGTTTTCCTCTGTTTGCGTATATATTTTTAAATTTTTGAATTAAATGATTTTAGTCTATTTAGCTAATATATAAGGAAAGGAGGGAGTGGTTTGGAAGTTTCATAAAAATTGAAAATTCGTTTTTTATTTTGAACTGCTGAATTTAATGATATTTTCATCATAAATAAAGTTAAATGAACGAAACAAAAATATTTATTAAATAAATGCTTTGATAGCAAAAATATCAGAAAAAATTGAGTCTTTTTTTACAAAAGCAAAAATATTCGTTATTAATCTTTTTAGTTTTGATTCACTATTTCAAGAGAAAATAATAAATAAAAAAAGGACTATAAATGCAATTGTTGGATATATCTCGTTTGAATTATTTTTCACGCGATATTAGTATATATTATACTGTTGCTATTAAGGAACAATAAAATTAATATATATTTTCTTTCTAATATAGCGTTATCTATTATCTGGTTCTGGAAGAACTTGTAAAAATTAATATGATTCAACTGTTCTTCACGGCACATCTGCAGTACTTTAAAGATATGCTTTTAAGATAGTTTTCAAAGGTTATCAGAATTGTCAGTTGTCATAAAACAAGGGCTTCCAGAAGAATCTATCAAACAGTGATTTTATGTGAATAAAATTGGCCTTCTAACTTACATATGTCTTGGCTGGTAGTTTTTTTTGTTGACATATGTCACTGAAGTAGTATTTCCAAACTAGAGCCACGCAATCGATGACGACAAATTGTTAAAAAAGGATGTGGAGATCAACAGTACTGCATATGTATATGTGTATGTTAATCTATTACGTTAACTTAACAAGCTTGATAAAGGTTCAGAATGATTCTAGGTAAAATGTATTTGGTTCATATTTTCCGTGATAAAAATTCTCAACATAGAATGATAAAGAAAATTTGGAGCAGGTGAAGCGCAATTTGAGGAAACACCGTGCTTAAATGAAATTTGTCGATGGCCATAAGCCGAATACTATACTATATGATATAAAACAATGTCCCAAACAACAAATGAGGTTATATAAAAGTTGTGTAAAATACAAATTGCAAACATTATCATATTATGTGACGCAGTCGTTGAAGTACTGATAATCAGTTGTGAGAATAACCAATAATCTTGTTTCATAAATACATACATGAATCCTTTAAATACAGTTAATATATAAATTTCAAGTGAAAATTCAAAAAATTTGCTCATGTCGAGTAATCGCATTATAACTAAAGAAACCGGAATATGTTCGCTAAAGCCAAAAAGATGTATATGCGGCCGGAATTTATATACAAACCAGTAAAGTTTATTCTTATCTATGCTGATAGGCTCGAACTAAATACGTAAACATAAAACAAATCCTATGTACTACCTAAATCTGTAATATTCGACCATCGACCTAGTAGTTTCTGAAAACTACAAAGCAATGGATATTGCTTAGCTAATGAGAATAGAACGAGGAACTTGGAATAACTACATCTCATACCCATATAAAAGCCGACCACACTGAAACCGAGCACCGGAAAGGCTACCCAAATGTTTAAAAAAGAGCTTGATATTAACGTTGACAGTGTGAACCAGTATTGAAAATAATAATATATATATAATACACATATATATTACTTGCGTTCTGTGAATAAAACAGATGTGTTATGTATTATAAAAAAATTAAGAAAAACAAATACAAATATCATTATTTGTTTAATAATAATATAATAATGGTTGAAACTCAATCGTATTTTTTATTTTGAAGGCTTTAGCTGGAATTAAATATGTTAAGAACTAACAAGTCATTATTAAAGTCAATACTACTTGGTGCTCAATTTATTAAATATACATATTTTGTTTAATCATAAAAAGAGAAAAAAAAAAATTATGAAGATACAACCAATTACATTTCTTTGAAGCTTCATATAAAATTTATACATACGATTGTAAACAATTTTGTATCTAAATTCATTTAAGTCATTTTTACAAAATAAAATTAGGATTTCGTGTTCTAAAATATACACTAGTAATTCTTCGATTAATACATACATAAATCTCTCTCAAACTTCATTTTCAACTAGATCGGTGGTTACTTACAAATACTCTACGTGATGTCTCTTTACATTTTATGTGATAAAAAATATCTTCAAACAAACACAAACTATTTAGAATGGAACCATCGAGAGCATCCGGGTTTATCATCCATATTATCGTCAATGGTGCCATCTGATTCACTTGCGTTTGCATACTCATCAACAATATGATGAAGTATATGTTTCACACCATCTGCCTCCAAATTGGTGACTCCAGAACGCATTTTAAGCTTTATTAAATCCAGTATAACTTCAAATAATTTTTTCTCTGCAAGGTCTTCATTCATGCCAATTTGCGGAGCAACTACTTTATGAAAGTCTCATTCATAGACTAAACCAGTAATATATTCATTATCTTAAAGCATAAATGATTAGATTAATATATCAACTTACCTTCTGGATTACTTTGACTATGAAGGCTTTGGGGTGAAGTAACAACCTTCGAGTTATTGCTATGGTTAACACTTGAAACACTTTTTTTAAATTTCGACAAATTATTAATTATTTCATGAATTTTATAAGCAATGAGAACTTCATTCAGTGCAGCAGGTGGTTTTCTCTCACATGATGTTAAATGAGATTCGCGGGAAGGATGAGCTGCATTTGCATCAAAAAAACTTATTTATAGTGTTCGTGCATAACCAACCGGAAGCAGTGTGTTACCTGCGAACAGTCATATTGTGATACCTGTAGTATATGATTTTAGTGATAAATTGAGTTCCACTTACATTTTGGTGCAACTCTTCCCCCATTTAATAAATGATGAAGATCATTTGACGACGCATATCTCTGAGGTTCTCGCTGAGGGGCCGAAATACGAATACTTTCCTCTTCAAGTAAGGAAACTATCTTAAAGAATGTCGATATCTAATAATATAAGACAATTTTCCGAAAATAAATGATTATTATTATAAGTGTTACTATTATATTTGATAAGATTCTCTATTAGATTCACGTTTTGAGCTTAGCTATTTTTTCTCGACATCTAAATTTAAAATAATTTTAAATAACGTTTGTGTTCAAATAAAATAAATTTTAAATAAAAAAATGTATACTTACTTATTTTTCTCTACACTTGATGAGTGTATTTTAACTGACTATTTTTACTACAGTTTCTGTATTTTAACTAAAGTATGTTTTTCCAGCTGCTTAACCGCATTACATGCAGTTAGTATATAAGATTCATTAAATGAACTCCCCTGAATAACATAGATAAGGTTGTGAACTTAACTAATAACCACTATCTTTGGTATTGTAAAGAATACTATATTTTATTTGATGCTGGATCATAAATTTCTCTACACTCTTTTGTGGAGAATGATTTTTTTAGTTTTCTTGTGGCTATATAAACCATTTTTAAAATCAATAAAACGAGGTTTCTTTGCTATAGTTATTGCTTACATCACATCTCTATGCAGAAGCTCGAAGCCTGTTCTTAATGTCTTCGCTAGGTGTTTAACTACATCTTCTGCAGTTGCAGGCCTTTTTAAGAGAAGCATTGCCTATAATATCCGCTTCCCTATGTCTAATTAATATCTTATTAAGGATTTTAATTAAGGATAAAACAGAATCTAATTAAGGATTTATTTTACGAATTTATTGATTTTATTGATTCAGCTGATTGATCTTCATTCAGATTGATTCAGATTGATCCTGCCCAATTATATTATTAAATAAAATGAAATCGTGAAATACTTAATTCACATGATTTTTTACAAGAAAAGAGTACTTTTGACTGATTTTTTTATGACTTGAATTGAATGGTTATCGAATATTAAATCCACTAATGTGCCAGATCTTATCTTTAGTTTATAAGTAATCTATCTTTAGTTTATAAGTAAGTAAGTAAGTAAAAAATTACATCCAAAAACTATAGCAATTTCACTGGAATTTCAACAGTACGTAGATAAAGCATATGCCATTGTACATTACAATCATTAGTTCAATATTCAATCAAACTTTAATTATGATGATGAGGCTTTCTCAGAAACAAACGTTAGAGTTAGTGCCTTTTAGGAGCAAATCTACATATTTTGTGGTGAATATACTCACATAAATTCAGAAGGTGTTATGAATATCTGTATAACATGCTTTTTGGTCATGACCAAAAAGAGCGTAAAATCACCGTGAACATTTTCCAAATGGCTGTCTGTATATGGTCCAGAGCCTCTGTACGATGATTTGATAAGTATTGCTTAGAACAAGTTAGTGTTAGCTAATAGAGAAACTAATCCGTTAAACCATTTACTTGAAGTTGCTGTCATAGAAAATATGGTTGTTGAAAAAAAAAATTGGACAGGTTAATTGTTAATTATTATTAAAAAAATTATTTACTAAGCATTATTAATATTTAAGAATAATTGAAAATTTAATGGGGAGCTTGAAAACTTTTTTTAAATATTTAAACAAATCTTTTGTGAAATAATTAAACTATGAAATTTCTAACATGGCATGGGATGGATATACTCTGTGCACTTTCACTCATATTCGACAAAATGAACAATAGAAACAATTGAGAACATGTTTAACCATTTGGCATTTCCCTAAGCCTTCCCGTATTCTAATGGTTCATGTTGAGTAAGTTGAACGAGAAAAAGTTAAAGAAAAAAATTATTTTTCTTATATTTACTACCGCGTAGTAGTGAGATGAGTGAGTGAGAAAATCAAGTACGAAACTGCAACCAACAGTCAGTTAACACTAAAACAATACAACAATACAACAAATACAACAAATATAACATAAACACTGCACTTCTGTCAAGGCTCATACACATCCTTTGCGGCTTCATTTAAATTTTGTGTGAAAATGCCGGGGTATGAGTCCGCACAACCTTATTTACGCATCCTTAATGGAGCCCCCTTCTAGAGACTTTATTTTCCGAAAAGTAATATTAAATACATTGCAAAGGCATATGAATTACATATAATCCTTAATGCCAAAACAAATTCTCCACTGCAGTACTGTGCGCACATTGTTAGTCAAGCAGTTGTGTGTGTGTGTCCTGTGTATGTCCCGTATGTGTGCTGATGTGTGCTGATGTGAGTGGGTGGCGTTTAAGGTGGCGTTCACACAACGCCAAGTTGTCAAATCCTTGTAAGCGAATGTGTGTGAAGTCCTTATGAGTTTATTTGCTAAACTTATTTCCATTACAAATGAGCTTATTATACGCAAGTCATAAAGTCATAAGAACAAAAAAGGATTTGCATGTGATTAGTAGGAAGAAATGTAAACAATGCCAACAGGAACGGCAAAAGTGAAAGTTCAAAGTTTTTAAATAATCCATGTATTTAAATATGAAATATAGAAAAAATGAGTTAGAGAGACCCTACTCCCCCACAAGGTTTGGTTTGGTGTCTAATGATAAAACAAATAAAATTAAACGTGCATCATTTTTTTTATGTGTCAATTTAATTTAATGTTTTCTCCTTTAATGTTGGGAATAATAATTTTTAAATGTGCTTTAGTGCTTTAGACTTAAGCGTTTTAACATTTATTACATTATTAAAATGAGGCTTTGTGAGTACATCAAAAGTCATAAATGTAATTTAAAATAATTTGATCTTTTGTTGGAGTGAAAACGTTGAGATAAATTAATATCTGATTAGTGCTGTGTATTTCACATTGAGCATACTCGTATATGTTAATATATGCATACCTTCTGCTCAAAAAGTATGCGGATTTTGTGAATAAAACACACAAATTTAAATTTTATTTCAAATTTATTTTATCTCCTTCAATATATGCTTCTTCTGAAGCGATACACATATGCCAACGCTTAATCCAATCTTCCATACACTTTTCGTAGGCCCGTGAAGATATGGCTTTTAGTTCCTTCAGCGAATTTTCTTTTATCGATTCAATCGACTCAAAACGCTTACCACGAAGGGGCAATTTGAGTTTCGGGAACAGGAAAAAGTCGCACGGCGCCAGATCTGACGAATATGGTGAACGAGTGGTGACAGTGGTGCCGTGTTTGGTCAAAAAATCGCGTACAACAAGAATTTTCCATAGTAAAAATCGCTAAATGAGAGTTTACTCGCTTAGAGTAAACTCTCTGCAAGGAGTTATTGTAACCACGATTTTAGATTGGTTGTAGAGCAGGATTACAGAAGAGACGTGTACAATATCGTCCGGACAAAGGGACAGTCATTTAGAAAACATTATTAAATAGAACAAAGAGAAATTGAGCTGCATAAATAGTATTAAGAGGAAATTATGATGCTTGGTAAAATATCTATGCGCTAGCGTTAAAAAAAGTCATCCATACGGTCGATGTTAGAAGACTTGTAATTAATGCAGTGCCAAAAATATCCGCCATCGAACTTACGCTTGTAGTTAATGCAGACTCGGTAAGGTTATTAGCAGAGCCTTCAATACGAAGATATATATCAGACAATTTTGACAATTTTCAAAATTTTTGAATAGTTGACTTTGATTTTCCAAATCTATATTTGCAAGGTGAGCGTTGAGGTCATTACTAACGTTGAACGAACATTCAAACTAAATGTAGAACAAGTAAACATTGACAAAACATCTGCTTAATGTTCCGGACCTCGTCACCTTGACCAAATTTAAATCGCGACATCTATCTTTCTCTTATTCTTATTTTTTTCTTAATGTTTTTTAAAAGCTGTATTAAGTAAATAGATTATCAAAATACTTTTTGATATCCTGACACTGTATTACGCGGCACTGCAGACTGAGTATTCACAGAATTTGATGTTTTGAAAATTGAATGTTGATATGTCTCAACACATTCTGTAAATGCAATAGACATGAGTAACAGAACTATCCATCTTGGGAATAGACTTCCTGCCACTTACAACAAATGAAGCATAATAAAAGCATCAAATGTGCTCACATTCATTAAAATCTTAGCAATCGGTCAAAGCAACTGGGGTTAGTAAAATGGACCACCTGAGTTATAGGTATTTAATTGAAATAATCACTCTATAATAAAAATAATGATAAATACCTTGCGATAAATTTGATTTGAAAAACAGGCTTTGATAATTTTAAATATGTAATATACAATGTATAAAAAAATTTAGAAAACAAAATATTTTTACAAACTCTCGTACTTCATATATTTTTTTATAATCTTTGTTTTAGGCTGTTTTTGTGTTGAGGAAAATGGCGGAACGAACAAATTTAACAGAAAATAAATTGGCTGAATGTAGGGAAGCGTTTGCTCTATTCGATGCCGACGGCGATGGCGCAATCACAACTACTGAAGTAGGAACTTTGTTGCGTTCATTAGGGCAGACTCCAACGGAGGCGGAGGTCCGAGAAATGGTGTCGCTCATTGATACAAATGGAAATGGTATGATTGAATTTGAAGAATTTGTTGACTTAATGCTAAAAACGATGGATGGTGAAACTACTGAGCGAGATTTCCGTGAAGCTTTTTCTGTTTTTGATAGAGATGAAAATGGTTTCATAACAGCAGATGAGTTGAGGTACATATTGACGCAATTGGGTGAAGCGTTAACAGATGATGAGGTCGACGATATTATACGCGAAGTCGATATAGATGGTGACGGACAAATCAATTATCAAGAATTTATAGTAATGATGACCATGTAATGTAACACTCTAGCCTGAAAATGTTTCTCCTAAAACGAATATCACCACATATTTCTGGATTTCATGTCAAATAATCATAGAAAAGATAAAGAAACTGCCTCAACACAAAACAAATAAAAATTTATAAAGTAAATGAAAAACATTGTGTTGATTATTTTATTGTAATGGTTTTAGTGTTTAACCCATATCCGTCCAAGGACTTTTTTTTTGGAATTTTTGATCAAAATTTTATATATTGGGTATATTTGGGCCAAAAAATCACGAATCTGAAGTCCAAATTTTTTTACAATTTTTTGTTTTGGAGAAAGGTGGTGTTCGAATAATCGAATACTCAACTTTACACATCTGTGTAGGCTGAAGGAAAAACTTGATAAAAAATCTAAAAGTGTTTTATGAAGTTTGACTTGTTGGCAATAAAACTCTGTCTAATTATTTTTTTTATATCTTTTTCATAATTTTTAAAAGTAGACCAAAAGTAATGTGTTTTTTAAAGCTTACTAAGTAAGAGGGTGGGTGGTGTAGAGTGAGGTCACAAATATTTTTGTAAAGCTAAAGCTTCATACAGCCAAAGTAATTATATATATATAAACTCTTAAACTTTTTCGAATATAAAAAAAAATCCATGGAGAGTGGTAAAATTTGCTGTTCGATTAATCGAACGTTGGGCGGATATGGGTTAATCATGTATATAAAAGATGATTATTGCATATTTTATTTATTTCAATACTACATAAAACTGCCAATAAGTTCTTTACTTTATATAAATGAATTGAGAGTGGTTGCTTTAAGCTAAAGAGTGCAAATCTTCAATAATAATAAATTTTTTTCAATTTATTATCATTACACGAAATTCTTGATACTCAGAACTATCTTTATACAGTCTTGATTAACATACAGGATAAAATTAATTTATATTTTTGCAATATAAAATCCTTCATTTATTTATAGCATTTCCCTTATGTTAAATATACTCATAAATTTATTGAATTTTAATTGAAACATTTAAAGAAAAATTATAAAAAAATGTTTGATTTAAATTCATTTTCCAGAAAGTATTATAATATTCGCGTTAAAATTATCCAAGATAACTGCATTCACTTCGAAAGAATACCAGCAATACATTGACTTGCCTTGCTTCCCAATCGAAATCGTCCATTTAAATTCACAGCAGAAATCGAAATCAGTATCAATAATTCATGAATTTTAAATGGGCTCTTAAGTATACTCAGTTATCCCGTAAAGCAGTAAGAGTCTTAAGGTTGAAGTAAATAAAGGAAAATAATATGCAAAATGGAAAAACAAAAATAAAAATTCAACTTTCAAACTTAATCAATAAAAATTGGCAAATAATACTGAAGGAAAGAAATTTAAATTAAAATTAACTGACATTCGTTCACTGCAAATAAATCGCATGCGCTTGAAGTACTTTGGATAATGCCATGCACTACGTTAGCATACCAAAGATACTAAAAAATTTACGACTTACAACAGGATTTCAAAAAGAAAATTTTTTTCAAAAACTATTTATGAAAAAAAATTATTAAAAACTGGAATTAATACATGCCACTTCCATTAGCTTCCATTAGCCCCATAGAAAAATACGGGAAAAAAAATATTTTTTAATCACATCACAGAATGTGTAGTTCTACACACCATAACACTTAATATGTATTTAAACTTCAAATCTAAAATTTAAACAATACATATTAAATTTTATTGGCATTTGGTGGCTTTGAAGCCATGCTTAAAGTAAATACAAATATTTCCAATTCATATGTTATATACGCTATTGAATGTATATGTATATATCAGTTATATTGTATAGTTAGTACTAAGAGTAAAATGTGTATATTGTCCTTTAATTTTAATTAAAATTAAAATCTTTTATTTTATTTCATTATATTAAATTTTGATTTTTTTGGGCTTCAATAGGATGTCAAAAAACTAAAGGATTATCTGTTACAAGCAACGAAGCTTCCTAACACTCGACCGACAAATGGGAACAGACAAGTTCGGAATAATTAAGTTTTCTAACAATTAAAGAAATCAACCATTAACAAGTAAATAATAAAAATTAATACATTAATAAGAGATCTTATCTGTTCAATTCATTATATTAAATATATTCACCTAAAAAATATTTCAAAAGTATATTCTGAAAGCTATGTATAAAGCAAGAAAGTGCTTTGTAGATACCATTATTTTCATGGAAGCAATCATAAATACTATATAAATGTACTATACAGTTACTTAAAGATGAATATGAATTATTAATATACGATATCAACAGCCTGTTTAAGTAGATATAAAAAACCGATTTGGAGCTTTAGGGACCTTTATTTAAATACATTGTAATCTGTAATATAATAAAAGTTCAAGTAAATGAAATGTGAAAAAAGTGCCATCTATAGAGTATTAACTGCAATAATAATAAATTCAATATAATTAATAAACATTTTGATATTAGTTTGTAGAGTGTTTTATTTCAAATTAAGTAACAAATCATAAAGAAGCTGATAACATTTATGTTATATCTGAAATCGTTATTTTAACAGATATTTCGTTACTATTTCTATGGAGAGGCAAACTAATATTTCGAATTGATACTCGTTATCCATGATATACACGTGATATACCATGAATACACAAATAATTTTATAAAACCCGCACCAAAAACTAATAAAACTGTGTTATGTTATACACAGTTTACGTCCAAAGACGCTAGTTCTCAGTTTCATCACTAATCAGTAGTCCTTAAATCAAAGTGATGACTCACAAACAGCCTCGTCGCAGCGATCAAATTCTATTAACATAGTTTTAGAAGTGTTCTAGATATTTTGATATGCACTACTATCAATCGACTTCAATTAAAGCTCAATCATTTTTTAATATGGAATTTTTGATCCTATTCAAAAATTATTTTAGAATAGTCATACATTACTAAACTGTGATGATAACATAAATGTTGGATCGCAATGTAGATTTTTCTTAACCACAACCACAAAAGTTGTTATTAACCACAAAAGAGCCATCACAATAATAACGTTTCAATTGCTTGACAGAAAGGTATCAGTCCCATCGCTATCGTAGAAATAACGTATCGTGAAGGTGACATTCATAAGAATTTCGCACCTAATACCAATAGTGAGTTAGAAAATGATAATCTTCCTCTTAGAGCTTTTAACATTATACAAATATTTCTTTAATATGTTCACTAATTTATTATTTACTACTATTTGTGGAATCAGGTTACTCTTGTATATTATAACTAATAAATTTTATGGAAAATTACATATAATATTACGCAGCAAGGTTGTATCAAGAATATTAATTAATTTTTTTAAGTTTAATAAAGTTCTTTAAATAATTCAGGCATTTAATGCGAAATAGTAGATATTAAAGTAAGATATATATTGTTCTTTTTACGACTGATTTGAAGCTGCTTTCTTTTTCATTTCTAAAACCCCAACGATGGCATCAATAAACATAACCTTGTGTAGTCGCACCTTCTCCACTTTCTCTATTTGTTCTTGAACGTATGCGATTCGTTTCTCCAAATACTCCTTGGACTCATTTAAGTTCTAAAATGTAAAAATATTTACATTTAAAATATTTTACATTTAAATAAATTGTTATATTAACAAAAGTTAATACAAAATTAAGGTTAAAACTATTGCACTCACTGACCATTTATCTATAAATTAATGTGCAAAATTAAACATATCTGTTTTATTTTCGCTAATTTAAATGAATAAATGAATAAATGGTAGAAACTGATATAAATTTAGCTGAAGGCAACATTGTCTCTCACTGTACGGTAAAAACTATTAAGACCAATGTGAAGTTTAATTACCTTTTCAATATAATATCCAGCACCAATATTTAATAGGACATTGTTTGGATCCTTAATGCGTCCGTTCACGTAAAGGCTACTTGTAAGCGGAACTAAGACTTCACGGTTTTCCCAATTGGGTTGGATTGCATCTAACGCTTCCTTAGATGCAACAAACTTTTCCTTGCAATCTTGAAGAGCCTGTTGCGACTCTTTTAGAACAGCACACTCCTATAAAAATAATAGTAAAATAAAAACGTTAAAATATCAAAATGACATTTGAAGTGCATAATACACGCACTTGTTCAACTGTATGCTTCATTCCAAACAACTGGTCCAGACTCCATGTTGTTAAGTCCACTTGGACGAGTGCTTCATCTTCACTAGTCGATGCCATTGTTTAACTTTTGACCCCAGAAACTACAGAACAGAATCTATCACTTCAAATGCTAAATATTCAATGTCAAGTCGGTAAAAGCTGCAATGCAATGAAAATTATTTGACATATGATTGAAGTGTTGCCACCTTTTCTTTAAATTAATTTGTGATTAATATTTGGATCAGAGCAGATGAAGAAAAGAAACTGAGGAAATTTTGAACAATTGCGCCTCTTTGTGTAATATCGCGAAAAAATTACTCTTTTTTATTCACCATACCAGAATTGTCAAATATTAAAATGGGTGTGGCTTATAACTTAAAAATTTACAACATATGAGGTTACACATTAGTTTGTTGCTATTTTTTCTAATTAGAAAACGTAGTATAAATTATTGTTGTTGGAAAATTTATTGCATATATTAATTTCATTTCATTTCATGAGTATATTTAGGCATAATTATTTATATCAGTTTTATTTTAATTTATGATACAATATGATACAAAAAATAATAAGGAACTAATTTATTAAGAATGAATTATAAATAAATTTTATAAATTATTAAATTAAAAATTTTTGTTAAATTGAAGCAAAAAATTACTTAAAGAGTATAAACCCTTTTGTGTTTCTTATAAAGGTTTAAAGCATAATTGTTTATATTTAAAATTCGAAACTTTATTATCTTGATTAAAAAATTTTAAAATAAAGTAAATTCTTATTCTAATGAAAAAGGCTAGAAGAGATTCTATATTGCAAATTGAGCAAAACTTGAGCGCTTTTTATTTTTATTAAATAATTGTTGCAAATACATGTCCCGTTTATGGAGCCAGTAATTTCTAACAGGGTTTCCTACTCGTTTCTATAATAATAACCATAAAACAACCATTACATAAAATTCCTAAGAAACCAAGCAAGAATTTTAAAAAGTCGAATACAATTACAAGCCCAAGTCCATTCGTCTGTATGATTTGATGAAAAAACACAAAAACAAAATCGCAAATTATATATTTTTATATAAATATTTTAAATATATTTTTAAAACACATATATAATTTTTTACAGATACGAAATTTATCCAATAACAACACACAACCGTTATAATTAAAAATATTAAGTATGGGTCAGGATTTCTCCATTTTCATAATTAATATTATATTATGGAAAAAGTAATATTCTAATTAGTTTTATATACTAATTTCGAAGCAATAAATAAATTAATTATTAAATTAATTGATAGCTTATTGTATTCACCAATTAGGCACACATCTTTATTTCTAATATGTTATTACATATATGTATTATCGTGGTGAGTTGGAACCGGTGGAGCCAAATAGTAAGACCCGGTGGAGAAAATGATTATGCGGCATTGTGCAGCTTTAAAATTTTTGTTTTTGTACTGTGTGATATTTTCACCTCATTACACAAAATTTTATTTTTTACACAATTTTTCAAATAACTCTCACTTTCTTTTCTTTATATTCTTTAGTTTGGATGAGACTTGACATATCTTTTTCATAGCGAATTAAAATATTTAGGACTAGTTTTAACACTTTTTTTAACACATTTCCATTTAAGTGAGCTGACAGTCAAAAATTTGAAGAAAATTCTATACAAATGAAATGTTTTACATGGGTATGATGTTTTACGGTGGGTATGATTTAAATTCTATTTTATTGGAATTATGTACAGTAGTCCATTCGCCTCTCCCTCAACACTGCATATAGCGGCCTTAGTTATTTTGACATAGCCTTATTTTAAAACGATTTATTTTAAATCAAACAAAATTGACGTAATTAACAATAATAAAATGCCGGTGTCTATGTGAGAAATAAGATTTTTCAATGCGGTCTTCAAAGTATTATTTGGACAGCCATTACCTTTCAGTAGTTAGTAACAAATGTTGACGTGTTGTATAACAATTCTAGTTGGCTTAAATTAATGACAAAAACATGATAAAACTAGAGTCAATAGTTTTGCAGTAGTTAACGATTCTCTTTGTAGTGCAATTATATGAATTCCAAAAGTCCAGATTTAGCTACCAGTTGAAGCGATACGTTTAAATTTAATTTCTCCTTAGGAAGGAACGAGAACCATCTAACACCTCACCTTGAAGAAAGTGACTTCACATCGAATGAAAATGAATGAATATAGTCATTGTTACTCGCGTATATTTGAGTTTTAGCCACAGTCATCCCGATGCTCCTATTAAAGGGGCCAAACTGTATTGGTCAGCACAGCTAAAGCTGTGGGCTCCGACAACCGTAGCAACAGCAAGTGATATTTCCAGTTGGTACTTTGAGCAGTTTTGGTGAGGCTTACTGGATTTTAGTCGTCTCTTACGATGGACATGTATTACCATGGTAATATTTTAACCACGTTCTCGCTGGGGACAATGTGCACTTTATTAGCCAGTATCTATGACTAAATAGTGCATAGCATTTCAGAAGTGCATTTACTTAACTTTACCGTTTTACAGTTTATTTATTATTTATTATTCTTGTTACGATAATAATAATAATAAAAATAAAATAATAATAATAATCAGGGGTAAATGGAAAACATTTATTTTGTATTCCCTAATCCACAATTAAACGCCCCGTATTTATGGATTAAGTTTCTTCTTAGTCGAACTAAGCAAACGATTATACGATTATGTGTCAGATGGGGTGTGCGTAACTTCAAAATGTGCAAATATTATGAAGATATTCACAAATAATATTAACATAAGACATGGTGTTTATTTTACGAAACTATAACCTTATCGCTCGAAGTTGCATTGAATTCTTTGACTCCTTTCAGCTTTTATTGAATGAGATGCTGTTTGCAATAAAAGTTCTACTTCATGCTTACAGAGGAATAAATTCCAACACATTTGCAAATGTAAATATACATAACCAATACAAAGCCAGGATTGTTATTGTCATTTATTTTTCTTTTTTTTGTTTTTTTTTTAATTTTCTTAACAAAATAGCATAATGAAGGGAATTCCCAAAACTTGTTTAAGTAAGGATGTCAAAGATAGCATTAACACTGACATGCCTTAAGGGACAATGTTGCACACGTACCAGAAACGACACTCCCGTACTGTAACATTTGCCAGTGAGGGCAGCAAAATCTATAACAGCAACAACCAAACAACAACGTAAACACCAGGAGCAACAGCAATGCCGGAGCGGAGCGGAGTGGAGCGGAGCATTGAAGTGAAGTACATGTGCTTTACTTGATTGAGTTTTATGCTAAACAGTGCACAACATACGAGTGCAATTATAAGGAGTACATTGTGTTCTTAAGGATGACGCCCAACACTGAGGCTTCAAGCTTCCAATACACAAACTCGCTTACACATAATTCAATATCTCAATACGAGGCGGATGCTGTATGATGCGGAGAAAGCGAAATATACGATTTTGTGTACGATTTTGTTATAATTCTAAGATGTGTAACGAGTGTAAAAAGATTTCACATTAGCGCTCACAGGCTTTATGTAGCACAATCGAATGTGTGGCACACGACTGGGTGAGCTCCTTTTAAAGGTCGCCTGGTTTATGTGTTTGTGGGTAAAAGTGGAAACTTTTTTTCTTAAATGCTTCACAAACATTTTGTAAATTTTTTTTTTTCATTTTACTTTCTAATAGCAAATATGTACGTCACACGTATAAACGTTTTTGCTTGAGTTACTTTTTGTCACAGTGACACTTAAAGTGATGGATTTGCCCCCTTTGGCAGTACATGCTGGTAAATGGATGACATTAACCGATTTTAAATAAGAAAATCCAAAAGTTACATAAACAAATACGTGAACATATAAATACTGACTTTCAACCACATATTTTGCCAAAAAAAAAAAAAAAATTAGATAAATTTAAAATTTATCAAATCCATACGATAAATAATGCAAAATATATTTCAAAAAGCTACCCACCCATATGCTATGTCAGATTAGGAAGGTGAACTTATGTAAGGCTTAAGAATATGTACGGATCATCCGCGTATGTAGAGAAATTTTATTTGTAAAAAGCGTAGGGAAAAAAATTGAGTGTAGGATAAAATAGTGCATAAATCGAAATGCACTCATGTCTATAAAAGTAAAATGTGAATGCATTTGAAAGCACTTTTACTAGTAAAAAATCAATATGCACTTCTATTTATGTGCTTCCGTAAATAGGAACATAAAGAGGGTCATTCAATGAAAAAAATCAACAAGAAAATAGGAGTGGAACACTTTCCAAACTTTACATTTTTCACAGAATCCTCCAAGCTTTTTTAAATACTTTCACTGAGATGTCTTAGTTTAATATAATATATATGAATTGATCAAATATGTACAAATACATTCGTACATATCCTTGAACATTCCTTACATATTCTTTCATGCTTATCTTATGAAAAACTTACGTACTTCAAACATTCATCTTTGATAT
The DNA here is from genome assembly GCF_002237135.1 of Teleopsis dalmanni. Taxonomy (NCBI): domain Eukaryota; kingdom Metazoa; phylum Arthropoda; class Insecta; order Diptera; family Diopsidae; genus Teleopsis; species Teleopsis dalmanni. Next base: position 58,695,138 of record NC_051848.1, on the reverse strand, counting down.
ATTATGTATTAGTAGAGCTCTAAAAATTTTATAAATCTCTAAACAAATTTGAAAGAAAAACAAAACGAAAAGGTTGAAAAGAAGTTGCTTTGCCTTGGCCATAATATCAATATCTTTTAGAAGTAGAAGTTCTTGTGAATTCTAATGAGTTTGACAAATTGGATTTGTATATACACACATATTTACCTATAACAACGATGCTAGACTCCAAATCAATTGGTAAAAGTTTTAATAGCAAGATTTGACAAGAAAAAACCTAAGATTTGACAACCTAAGACGCCATTGCTGCTTTTTTACTTACTTTCTAACTCTCCAAAATGTCGATGTTTAAACAACAGACGCTATCTGTTCTTTAACAGACGTTAATACAATTATCAATTACAAAAATGACTATGCGCCGTGGATCACTGTTTCACAATTATGTGTTGTTATTGTTGTTGTTGGTGACGAATACTGGGCTTAAACAAATCAACCCTCATACCTATGTCCATCACTGTGCTTTTGAGCGTTTTGTGTGTTTGACTTTATACAGATTTTTATGAGGCTATTCCTTGAAAGAAAAACCCATGCCTTTCGGCGTTGCTTGTACACCGATCACTACGGTGCTTTCGGGGGTCCCTCTCAGCCGCGTATTTACAACGATAATTCGTGATATAATAACGGATCAGTATTTGAGGTTAAGTAAGCTTTGAACATAAGGCGGATATTCCAACCTAACTTAACCTATGGGGCTATTCACACTGTTACACTCATTTTGGAAAGTGTTCCTGAATCACAATGATGAAAAAATTCTTGAATTTTGAAAATTGAATACCTCTAATGGGCCTGCTCAAATTATTTCAAAATATTTTTCGTATGTAGTTTGGTTGGCAACATTCGAAAAGCATTTTAAAGTTATTTATAGAAATAAGTTATCGAGATATGAGATTTAAAATTTTTTTTATCTTTTTTCGTAGGTAACCTCACATATTAAATCATATCTCATTGATATCAAGTTAATTAGTAATTAAATTTTCAATAATTACAATAATCACAAATTAATTGGTAATTACATTTTCAATAATTATATAAGACATTGTTTTAGTAGTTTAAGTGTGACGACCCAATACATAGGTATGAGAAAAATCAATTTTTTGGATGAAATGAAACTCTACATCGCCATACAAAAATAAGTAAAAAAAAATTACGTATAATTTCTCATATCATATAACAACATCCATTTATGTTCTTCAGATTTAGTAAGATCGGATTATCAACTGTTCCACCCTTCATAAAATTGTTAATTCAGAAAAGCTATTACTGTGCATTTTTAGGTATTATTCAATACGTTTCGTCATTTGAGAGTAATTTATATTCGTTGTAATCACATCATAGATTGCATAAACTATTTTTTATATAACGTATTATATTATATCATATAAACTTATTCCCACAATTCACAATGAAGAGACAAAATCTTATAATTTAGAAATGTGTAACGCTGGTATAACGATCGTAATCAGCGTCATTATAAGTCACATCATTAAAAAAAGCCATCATTAGCTAAACTTCAAAGGAAAGTGATTCCCGGACTATATTTTAGATCGCAATAGAAGTTGCTATTGTTAGTTATACTTATAGAAAAAGAGTAGATTCAAAATTATGACTCCGAAGCTATTTAAAAATTGATTAAATAACATATAATTTTAAAATTATAATTGACTTATAAGATTGCAATCGAATTTGCTTTATAGTTTTAGATAGTTATAGCTAAGTTTATAACTAATTACCTATTTAAATAGACTTATATAAAGTATCTCATATTTTAAAACTTTGTTATTAATTTAAAGTAGTTTACGTGAAGAAAAGCAAGAGTTCACATAATCTATCGAAGACTTAAAGGATACGGGTCGCCAATAGCCTTTTTGTTCACCTTAAAGAAAAAATCAATAGCCTACTAATATATATAGTAAACTGCAAAATATTTTTAATAAAACTAGTAACATCGTCTTAATTAATAAAAACATGACCTAATATATAACAATTTAATTATTATATAAATTTATTTAATAATTTAATTATATAGTTGTATAAATATATATAATATTTGTATATATTGCCTTTATTTTTATATCACAACATTAAATAATTTTTAATCAATGAAATTAATTAAAAATTTTTATTGATTTTTGGACTGTACAATTAATACAAATCTATTGATTAATTTAATATTTGTATTAGTAAAGATTTTAATTTAATCTATTATGTTGGTGCATAATTTATAAATAACATAGACATTTTTATTGTATATATATTGATTATGTAAATAATTTTTATTTAAAATAATTATTTTTTTGCTAATATATATGACTACAAATTAAATATTATATACTTATATTTATTACTATTACTAAAAAGTTATTACAACTTAATATATTATAATAATCATATATATATATATTAAATATTTATTATCAGATAAATCATTAATATATAAATTATTAATATATATTGCCAATATATTTAAATTAAGACATTATACAATTATTTTTAATTAAAACAATTAAGATTTAATAATTATTTTAATTGATAAAAAATATTCATAAAATTATATATATTCATTAACTTAATTAAAATATATAATTTAACTATAACAATGGATTTAATTTATAATTATAACTGTTAATAACAAGTTAAATTAATAGTTATTACAACTTAATAAATTATAATAATCAAAGTTATATATTTATACTTGTATTTGAAATTTAATTATCAGATGTGACATTAATATGTAAATAATTTATTTATACTGACATTATATTTAAACTAAAACATTATACAATTTTTATTTAATTAAATTATTATAGATTTAAGAATTATGGTATTTTAATTGGTTAACTCTATTCAATAAATAATATATATTTATTAACTTAATTAAAATATATAATTGGTAAGAATTTAAATCATTAAAAAAATTATTTATTTATTTATTTATTTATATTTAATTATTCATTATTTTTTTTTTGAATATTCTAAGTACATTTTTATAAAAGGGTGAAAATTTAAACCTTAAAATTATTTTAATTTATTATAAAAATTGAATTGAAATATATATAATAAGAATTAAATTTAATTCTTTTTGAAACTTTCATTTTTTATTTTTATATATTTTATATAAAATTTTTTTAAAAATGCTAAAAATTTAGATAAAGTATTTCTGAATCAGATTATAAATATTTAAATAAAATATATACAGTTCTAATCATAGGAAATGTATGAGTAAGAAATATAATATTTTTAAATGCTTTCAACACCACAGTCTTCGCACTACAGACACCACGCATGGCCCCCAAATGAATTATAATATCGGCAAACGTCTATGCTCGGTAAGACTGAATATTAAATAGTCTTTGTGCTATTTAAATTGGCCCACCGTTTTGCAGGCGAAGGTTTGCAATTAGGGAGGTATACCATTAATACCAAATATATTCATACAGTGGATTATGGATGAAAACATTTTGCTACATTTAAAACCAATTGGACATTATGACTTCCTTACAAACTGAAGCAAATGTTTATTGCTAATAAACAATAATCGAAAGAATCTCTCTAGACTAGTAGATGTGTTTACAGGCGTTTGGCCTACTGGAGAACAGGTGTTCAGAATGAGAAGCCTCGCAACATTTACTATCCCAGTTGCAAGCAAACATTATTTTTATTATTTGCAAAATAGCTGTTCCCTTAAAATAAAAACCACGCTTTGCTTTATTCGTAATACTCTTTAATAATGTGTATAAATACTAACAATTGGCATGGTTGCTATATTTCTCCGATATAGCTAACTTTTTTATGTTTTCTCTGTACATACCCTGCTCTATCATAGATAAGCTATTCTTACATATATTAGGCGGACTAGTAAAAGTTAATATACATAAACTTGAGGTATTCCCACATGCAGGATGTACCCATAAAGTACGCATAAATAAAGAGAGAATTAGTTAGTAACGAGGATGTGACAAAACAAGATCAAAGCAAGATCTCTTCTTTATATATGAATATAGTAATACGAATATAATGTTATGAGTATAACTCTTTTCTCAAAACTAGGATTAAAAATTTCTTCTGTAAATATTTTCAATTGCCTTCAAACACTTAACCCTTATAATACTGATAAAAGCTTGCGGTGCTTTAGCACAGTACAATATAATAGGCCTGAAAGCGCTACTTGGACTTATGAAGGATAAGCGCTTAAACAAGCCTATCAAACAATCTGTCTAAGTTTCATGTATGTATGCAACTGTTCATGTTTTTTACCATTCATTGTATTTTTCAAATTTTCTTAAGTGCTCTCAAACTCTCAAATATAAATAAATATAAATTATTATTAATGAATCACGAATTAAGGTGATTGCATTTTCTAAGACTGACGATTTTGAGTATGCAATTTGCATATAACAAAAAGTTTATTGACTAAAATGGTAGGAACTATTCTATTATTAACTACACTTCAGAAATTGGAATATATATATACACACTGCAACAATCTACTGAGATATCTTACGAGCAAGAAATATGATTATAAAAACGGAAGTTTGATGTACTGTTAATAACATCACAATCTTCTAAGTTTTTTCAATTCTAACATATTTGAAGTAATTACTCATTAAACAAAAATAATATCATTTTGCAGTACCATAATAAAAATTGCAATAAACGTCAGTTTTAACATTCGATAAAAATCAAACAAAGAACCTTATAGTAAAAATTTTTATTCGTACTTTTGAGTATGCAATCTTATAATGTGATATCAAAACCTCTGTACCTGCAACATATGCACGAACAATACTAAAAAACTGCATAACAAATATAACATAAGACGTCTCATAAAGTTTCCTAACTAACAAAACAAGAAACTCATTACAAATTGATTTTATCTGAAACAGCAGCAACAACAGCAACAGCAACGAACGTCATATTACGAGTATTGTCCATACAAAGAAAAGTAATGATAAAAGAAATAACAAGTTGTGGAAAAAAACAATGATCACAAGTCCGTATTATAGTTAAAAGGACCTGCCGACCGCAACAACTCCCCACTATATTGTACTTGTAACCAAGGAACCAGTGAGTACGTATGCCAAACTATTGCAATTTTGTGCTCAATAAAAACAATCACAACAACAAAAACAAAAACAACAGCCAGAACTACAATAGCCACAAGAAGAACAAGAGCAAGAACAAGAAAAAGAGAAAAAGAAAGAGAAAGAAGAAGACGGACTCGAAAATCAACGCCAACAAAAACGACATATCGAATGCAATAAACATTCATTTTAAGTAATATGCTCTACTCCACCCACAAAATAGCCGGAATCGAACAATATTAACACCCAAAAGAGGGCAGTGAATATAAGAAAAAAGCGCAAAAAAAAAAAAATAAAAACACAAAAAACAAAATCTAAATAACAAAATAAACAGGATAAAAGAAAAAGAAAAAAGAAAAAAGAAAAAAGGAGAAAGGAGAAATTTCAAGAAAATCATGGCAATTTGCTGCAAACTGTAGAGAAACAAGGAATGCGAGCGCTTAAAAGGATAACAAGAAGTGGCAAAGAATTGAACAATAAAATAAATGACATGAGTCTAAAGTTGGGACGAAAAACAATAAAGGAACATGTTCCAATGTTCATGTTATTGTTATTAATACAGATGCGTTTTAAAGTGCCATATGTATGGTTGGATGTACTATTGGCCATAGCTGTGTGCTTAGCGTACCCAACTTATCACACTAACAAGCTGAATTGAAATTTAAGCCAGCGAAGGGATCAAAACTAAATATTATTTTACTGCAGCGCAACAAATTCGAATATTGTTTTTTCTTCTCGATTTTTCATTTTTTTAAATTCAATAAAATTTTATTAGCCACGCATAAAAGAACTCTAAGACCCGATTTAGTTGAGACATTTACTTTTCAATGAAAAGGAACTGATGGAAAAAGTGTCCGAAAGCAACATATGCGACATAGGAAACATTTCCTTTCCATCCAATTTTTTTTTTCAACTTTCTGAGTGGTCAAGAATTAATTTTTTTTGCGTAAATATTTTTATAAATAACAACGAAAATATATGCGATAAAGGCAATTGACATTTTATTACCAATTTCAAAATCTTTATCTGAAATAGATTAATATAAAATGACGTCATAGTAAGAGTAAGAACTACGTAACTAAAGATCATTAAGTGTACACTTCAATTGCAGTTGTTTCATTTCTATATTTATTATTGCTTTGCATTAAAATTTATGTTGTTTTATTGATAATATCAAGAAACTGCGTTTTTAATAGCAGTTCCCTGGACCCAAAAGATAATCATTTATTACCCATAATTATTCCTTATATATTTTTTATACGCAGAGGACATAAATTATATTAAATATTCAGTTTGGAAATATATTTTCAAAACGTAGTGAAGGGGACATGTGATACATCACATACCATATATGGTATATAGACGCGTATACATAACTGTTCGTGATTCCATTTGAACATTTGTTTTTACATAGATAACGCACCCAGTCACTTCATTCAATACCAAGTTATTAAAAAAATGAAGTTATAGTTTGAAGGGAAAAATAAACAACAGCAATAATATGTCAAGACACAGCTTCAGAAAGTTCAATCAGCAAAATATAGTTAGACTGCGTTATCACCTTAACGAACTGGGTCTTTCCAAAGAGATGGATTGTCGACTCTGCTTAGAATCAGACGAGACTTCCAGTCACATTCTCTGTGATTACCCAGCTTTGGTATGGGTCAGGAATAGGTCACTGGGTAAAAAATTCCTCTCACCTTATGACATTAAAAGCTGCTCAACGGCTGATAATTTAGCTTTCATTCTAAGAGCGGAATGTCTTCTGTTCGGTTAGAGTCTGTAGCAGCAAAAAAAAATCAACTATGATCGCGGTGCTCCGCTCTGTTAGGAGCTGGTACCCTGTTTATATCTAATTTAATCCAATCTAATCTAATCTAAGTACTTGGTGATAATCACAACAGCTGTATGGTAACTTAAAAAATTTAATTAATTAAAATATATTTTTTTTGTGAAAACCCTTGTCGTTTATTATTAATTTGAATTAGTAAAAAGTTTTCTTTCATCATTGTAGACTTTATCAGGAATAAAATACATCTGAGAACACAAAGTGCAACAGTATGACTGCAAGAATAAAAGCAAGATTGGTCAAAAATTTTTTTTTAAATATTTAAATAAAATTTAACAATTAAAAATAAAAATATAATTAATTAATTTAATTATTCTACAGCTGGTTGATGATTTCGTTTTAATAGCACACAGTTTTGAGCTTCAAATTTGGAAGGGCACGAGCTTAGCCCTGCAACTACCAATTCAGTCTCAAAAAAATTATTTACGAATAATTATATATAAGAAATAATTCCAAGACCACTGATGATGTGGTGATATTCGATGCAGCTGTATGGTCAACCAATAATTCAATTAATTAAAAAATATAAAAAATAATTTTTGTAGTTGTAGTTCATTACTTTTTGAAACCTCTCTATTTAAATGAACGTAATAGTAATAAATTTAACTAAAACAAAACGAAGAATATGGTGAGAACTCTAAATAACGAATAACACACATATTCTTTATAACTACCTTAGATAACTTTTTTCACATTTTTTTTCTTTTCACTAAGGTACTAGAAAAAAAAAGTTTGAGGCATCCTAATGAGTCTGTTTCATTTTATAATAGTTGTCGGATCTTCAGATATAAAATATATGTAAAATATATATATATATAAAAATATTTATATTTCTAGCTAATATTTTATTATTTTAAAGTTTTTAAATTCTATGACAAAAATTTTACAATATTTTGAATAAAGAGGTTCTTTCGAACAGTAGTGAATTACAACAACAAAAATTTTATGATTTTTTTTTTATTCTAATTAATTGAATTTTTGCCTGATCATACAGCTGTTTTCAATATTAACAAATACCCATCATAAGTGGTCTTCGAAATAATTCTTACATTTAATTATTGGTGAATAATTTTTTGAGTCTGCAAGTACCAAGAAACAAACTCGGTTCCTGCCAAATTTGAAGCTCAGACTCAGCGCTTCTTAACCAACTTATACAAAGTCGTACTTGACTTTTTATGTTCGTTTTATGTTTGGAATTTTGTTAACTTGCTGTGAAAATATTATTAACAAATTCACTTGCTGTGTTTATATTAGAATGAAACCATAAACCAGTTGTAGAATAATTGAATTAATTAATTAATTATATATTATATTTTTTTTAATTGTTAAATATCAATAGTATTTAGTTAGTCTATTGTATTAAACCTAATCCGGAAATGTAATGTTGAGAAAGTCATGCTAATGTTACTCCACTAGTCGCACGAGCGAGACCATATTTTGAATTTTTATACTTACTTTATTAAGTTTTTAAGTACGCCTGTATTAGATATTGCAGAATATCCATTAAGAGTGGTCTTTAGAAATCTCTATAGGTTTAATTGTCCATATAAAATTCTTTGGACTATAAGTGTCAGATATTGCATCCTATTTTATTTGCTAATACTTCAACGTTTACTTATGTTAATTTGTTTTATTAAAATTCGAAATTTTGTCAATTTTTGTTGTTTATTCACAAACATTTTTTGTATTTTATAGCCTAGCTGAGAGTTGTGAAATTGTATATATACATATATATCAGAATGAAAACGTTTTGCTTACCAATTATATAGTCAGGTTTATATGAATTCTTATATGTCTGGTTACGTGTTAAGCACGTGCAGATTCACTTTAGTTACATACACTTTCTCCTCGTTTGTCATATTTTCATATTTTGCAATTTTTACTTATATATTTTTATACTTCATAAACTGTAAGCATTCCCCATATTTTTTATCGGACATAAGTTATACTGGATATCGCTTACATATGTTACCACAATTTATCAGATACAGAAATGGTGTACGTGATTTTAATACATTTTCAACACAACTTCAATCTGTCAAAGTGTAAGTGTTTTTCATACTTTTGATAAATTTTAATATAAAATTTTTAATTTTTGTGTGAAAATTTTAAAACTAAAAATCTGAAAACCGAAATTCAAAAAATCCTTTCATGTTTTGCAGCACATTTTAAAAATATCGAACGTACGCGGGCAACATTTCACCTGCCAAACTCACCTGTCAGTTCGGAATTTATTAAACTTGCAACGCACTCCACACCTGCACCACGCCCCCTAAATGCATTCAAACGCCAACATATTTTAATTGTACGTGTGCAATGTTTCTCTCAAAATTTTAAAAGCTTTTATTACAGAATTCTTACTTTTCTGAACTTTCAGAAATTCATTCCAGCGGTTATGGCGTGGACCAAGTTTTAATAACCTTAATTACGTGCTTTTCAAGGTTTATTGGCATGTTTTGGGCGTGTAACAACTGAAACTTTGGCAAGTGTTGCTGCAGTTTTTGCTAATAATTCGAGCTATAATTTCAGTGAAATAAACTGGGAAGCACACAAAATTGAAGAGGAATTTTATTTCTGCTGCAAATCGAATTTGCTATAATTACCACATTTTTTCAACTATTCCAAATTTAAAGTGATTCAAGTGGAATTCAATCTAAATTCTATATTGATGCCACTTAGTTTCAATACAAGTGAGATCCTCATGTATGTCTAAACACTGAAAGATTTTACTAAATACAAACTAATACCATGGTACATTAGAACGAATGACATCCTCAGCAACCTCAAGATTGATCCCAACAAAAAGTCCTGAAATTATTTGCGTAAACTGACAGACTTACCAACACAGCGTTATCAAATCTCAGAATGGTTACAGGCTCCTCGTGGAGGTATGCAGATCTGAGGTCAATTATTGCTTAGTGTCCGATGAAGTGATAAACAATAATCCAGTCAAGGCGTAAAGAGAGGTATTAAAAATATCCCGAGTAAAAGTGCTCAAGTGCACTGGTTCAAATAGCTTCAACATAATACAAAGTAGATCTTTAAAAGTTTCTTCCTTCAATTTTATAAGCCCGGAACTATTACCTACAACTAGAATTGGCATTAAGCACTTGAACTTGAATTGATCAAGCAATACACTATAAGAGTGTCACTAATTATATTTTGAACCTTGGGAACACTGATTGTTGCCAAATGTCTTCTGACGTTTCTATATGAAAGTTTAACATTATTAAACATAACCTACCTTACACTTTTTGTCAAAAGACCCTTACTTATGTAATTTACAGTGATTTCAAATTTAAGGGTTCACGAAAACCCTCAATTACCCTTAATTCAATGCAATTAACGTGAAAAAACTTTTGTGCGATCATTTGTTACGACTTTCGACGTGGACTATCAAGACAAGAGTACATCAATCAATCGATTGACTTACTTACACATTTGACGATATGAAGTTAGCTCCATTCTTTACCACTGTGAAACGCTAACAATCGTATAACGAATTCACTGATGAAATTCGTATTCGTGAAGGTCATCAGAAATCAGTTATTCAGTTATTGTGCCAAAACGAATATCCTTGATGAAAGATCGTCATATAACATACTTTGAGTGAAGACTGAGGGAACCCTAGGAATTCTTCAATGATGATGGCATGATGGCATTGTAGTCAAAATGGTCCATTTTGGGGTCCACAGCGGACTGATTAAAATCATCGGTAGCTTCCTGCAAGAAAATCTTTAACATGTTTTTGTGTATTTTTGTTTATAATTTATTTTAAATAATTTTTTTATAATTTTTTTTAAAATTTCAACAGAATAAAACATAATAGTATTGAAATTTAACATTTAAAAATAAAAATATAATTAATTAATTAATTCAGTTATGCCGCAGCTGGTTTATGGTTTCGTTCTAATATAAACACAGTAAAATTGTTAATAAAAACTTTCATAGCAAAAGTAACAAAACTCCAGAAATATATGCGAACACAAGAAGTCAAGTACGGCTTTGAATCACTTGGTTAAGGTGCGCTGATTCTGAGCTTCACATTTGGCAGGACCCGAGTTCGATTCCTGGTACTTGCAGTCTCAAAAATAATTATTTACGAATAATTAAATACAAGAATTATTTCCAAGACCACAGATGAGGGGTATTTGGCAATACTCGAAATAGCTATATGGTCAGCCAATAATTCAATTAATTAAAATAATATAAAAGATAAAATTTTTGTTGTCGTAGTTCACTACTGTTTTAATTTTATTAAAGTTCTATAATTAATTTTAATTTTATTTTTTATAAAATTCAAGAAATTTTTTAACATGTTTTGTTTATAATTTATTTTAAATAATTTTTTCATGAGTTTTTTCAAATTTTTATAAAAATTGTAATATTTTTATTATTTTTTATTTTAATTTTATTATTTTTAATTTTAATTTTATTAAAGTTCTATAATTAATTTTAATTTTATTTTTAATAAAATATTAATATTTTTAATTTTTTAACATGTTTTTGCGAATTTTTGTTTATAATTTATTTTAAATAATTTTTTATTTTTTTTATTTTTTTTTAAATATTTTTTTTAAATAAATTTTTTTTGTAATATTTTTATTATTTTTTATTTTTATTTTTATTTTTAATTTTAATTTTTTTAATTTTATTATTTTTAATTTTAATTTAATTAAAGTTCTATAATTAATTTTAATTTTTTTTTTAATAAAATTCAAGAAATTTTTTTAACATGTTTTTGTGAATTTT